>NC_088644.1:4965171-4967671 GCF_964019385.1 Sycon ciliatum
GGGTGTGCGAAGACATGCACACTTTGTCCGAAGATACTGGACCATCACAGCTGTCATCATGTTGACGGACGCTGTCAGTGCGCTGAGGGCCTCTTTGGACATCTCTGTGGTAGAAGTAAGTAACTGGTTAACGCCGGAGGAACTACTATTTTGCCATAGTTTTTGTCTTGAAAAGAGCTCTGTTTCAAGTCAGTATTAATTTTTATTTCAGAGATGGGTGAGGGGGAAGATACAGGGACCTAGTATACTATTCTTTCATCCGGATGAATTTGACCTGCCCTTTTCTGTGATTATCATGTGCAGGGTGCCCAGAGGAATGGAACTTCATACCACTGCAGCCATCAGCAGCAACAACATTAGATGGTGACAGTACAGACGCACTCACAACGTCAGCAGCAACAGGGACAACAGCAGCACCAGCAGCATCCAGCAACACCTCTACATTGCCCATTGGCTCCACCACCACCGCAGGCACCCAGTTGCCAGCTACTACACTGCCACCGCCACTGTTCCATAGCTGTCAGCTCTGTCTCTGTCACAGGAATAACTCACACACGTAGGTTTCACGCACAGGGTAACCATGACAACAGATCCAAGAGCTCCATGCTTGTGCCAAGTGGTGTACACTGCAGAGCCTTACCGCGCATAGAGTACAGTGGTACTGCGGAAATGCCAATCTGTTCTCTTCCTACCAAGTTCCTTGCCTCTTCTTGCTGGAAACTCGAAGGAGAGACAGAATGACTTTTCTATGGCTGTGTGTGCGTGTGTGTGCGTGTGTGTGTGTGTGTGTGTGTGTGTGCGTGTGTGCGTGTGTGTGTGTGTGTATGTGTGTGTTTCGTTGGCCGTAACTTTTGTACTCACTCCACATGTACTACCAGAGGGATATAGACCAGAGTGTGCAACTCAGTCAGTGGCACAAAACTGTAATTCATTGTTTACTTGGTGTCCATTTATGGCTGCTGCTGCTGCATTGCTCTTGCCAGCGCTGCCACCCCACCGCTTCTGCTTATTAAATATGCTGATTTTTTTCCCTGCAAAATTCATGTATATCCAGACACTGAAGTGAATAAAGGAGTGTAGTGGTGGGGCCCATTAAGCTAAGCCGACCAGAGATCTCGGCTTCATAGCTCGATGGACACCGATGCTGTCGCTGATGCTGCTGGTGCTGCTGTGTGTGTTTTCCGGCTGCAGGTGCAATGAAAGCGGAGGACATTGTCACTGCAAACCTGGCTGGACACAGGCCAGTGGTTGCCATGCCCCCTGTCCCACTGGTCACTATGGCGGCAACTGTACTTCCAAGTGTGACTGCGAGAACGGCGACTGTAACCATGTCAACGGGTCGTGTTCATGTTTTCCTGGCTACCATGGTCACAGGTCAGTGGGCATTCTCCCAGCACGGTCGTTTGTAGTCTGTAGTCTCCAAAATCCGGTACACACTAATGGCCCAGTGGTACCCTTGACTTAGTATTGGCCACTCCTGACTCATTGAGAAGCTATGAGAGTCCTGCGCAGGGGCATGGTCAGTAACAAGCTATGAGAGTCCTGCGCAGGGGCATGGTCAGTAACAAGCAGCTATGAGAGTCCTGCGCAGGGGCATGGTCAGTAACAAGCAGCTATGAGAGTCCTGCGCAGGGGCATGGTCAGTAACAAGCTATGAGAGTCCTGCGCAGGGGCATGGTCAGTTACAATGAGCCAGTACCACACATGTGATGAGAGCATCAGCTGGGGTGTTTTGTGGCGTGTGTGTGTGTGTGTGTGTGTCCAATTTCACTTCAAGGTACCAGTGCATCTAGTGTCTGCTTCTATCAAAGCAGCGTGCTGTCTATACTGGTTACCCCAGCAAGTGTAGGGTGTGCATAGATAACTGTCTTGGCCGTTTTATACCGATGTACTCCGTGTGGTGTAGACCAGGTGTGCATTGGTGGTCGATTCACATGGCTTCGCCAGTTGTGTGGATTAGACAGTTATCTGGCGCAAGTCTTGATCTGTCTCATTCAGATCTTGTTCACTATCGTTGCTATAAGAGAAAATCTGTGGGTGCACATCCAGTGCATTTGCAGATTTGCGTGCTTCTCTTGCGACGGGCGTATACATGGTACATAGTACATGGTGCGTGTGTGTGTGCGCGCGCGCATGTGTGTGTGTGTGTGTGTGTACGTCGTCCCGGGGATCTCAAGCGCCACGCTCCGTACTGCAAAGCTAGCAGATAGTCCCTTCGCTATCATTGCCATCGGCAATGGGCAGGTTCAAGGTTCAATGTGTGTGTGTGTGTGTGCGTGCGTGCGTGCGTGCATGTGTGTGTGTGTGTGTGTGTGTGTGTGTGTGTGTGTGTGTGTGTGTGTGTGTGTGTGTGTGTGTGTGTGTGTGTTTCAATCAGAATCAGATCCGCTATCGTTGCTATAAAGAGAAAATCTGTGGGTGCACATCCAGTGCATTTGCAGATTTGCGAGCTTCTCTTGCGACGGGCGTATACATGGTACATGGTGTGTGTGTGTGTGTG
>NC_088644.1:4977671-5040171 GCF_964019385.1 Sycon ciliatum
TGTGTGTGTGTGTGTGTGTGTGTGTGTGTGTGTGTGTGTGTGTGTGTGTGTGTGTGTGTGTGTGTGTGTGTGTGTGTGTGTGTGTGTGTGTGTGTGTGTGTGTGTGTGTGTGTGTGTGTGTGTGTGTGTGTGTGTGTGTGTGTGTGTGTGTGTGTGTGTGTGTGTGTGTGTGTGTGTGTGTGTGTGTGTGTGTGTGTGTGTGTGTGTGTGTGTGTGTGTGTGTGTGTGTGTGTGTGTGTGTGTGGATGTCTGAGGAGGTACAGATCAAACATGACTAGGTGCAGCGACTATCCACTTTATGGCAACGCCCCGACTGCAGCAATGCCAGGGGCTGGTGCAGGTGATAGTGGGCTGCTTGTATGGTGTGTTTCACTGTCTGCTCTTGTATTCCTTCTCATTCTTCCTACAGGTGCACAGCACAATTACTCAAAGATGTGAGTTTACTTCATGTGCCCTGTATGAACAATTGGACATGCGTGTGTATGTGCTTCTGTGCATGTTTGTGTGTATGTGTGTGCTTGCGTGCTTGCGTGCCTGGGAGTGTTTGAGTCACACTGTGTCTGTACATAGCCAGTGTATTAGTACTGTATGACTCTGCTGTCTTTAAATAGCTACTGTATGCTATGCTACTATGTGGCTGGTAGCAGTACAGGCTGGTCGAGTCACTGTACTGTCTGTTGCTGTCTTTTACTGTCTTGAACTATTTCCCCAATGAGTACTCGTTCTAGCACTGCATCTACCTGATACTGGAATAAGTAGGGAGAATGTTCCTCATGGTCAATATACACTGTGGTGTTGCAAAGGGAGGTGTGTGTGTGTGTGTGGGGGGGGGGGGGGGTATCTATTGCAGGTCACATGATTGTCACCATGTAGGCAGCCGATCGACGACGGCCTTAGCAAGTATGCCGCATGTCCCGGCGGTATTGCACTCTCAGCTCGGGTGAGCATGCAATACTGGTCATTGGCACACCCAGCCAGGAGGACATAGGTCATCATAGGGTAAAGGATTATAGAGCTTTTTCAAGGTTGGACCAATGGTCACTTTTTGGGGTCACGTGCGAGAAATGTTTGAATCCCTGGTGAACAGGCGAAGCCCAGTTCACGTTCCCTTTGTATGGGAATGGATGCGCTGAGGTGAAAGAAGCAGTAGAACGGCGCTCCACTTTATGTCCGACACTCGTGTTGAGTCAGAGCAGTTGCCAGGAAGCCCTTCCATGGCTTGGACGAAAAAGAACGAGCTTCAGAATCGCTCAAGCGCTGGCGGAGACGAACCGGTCACATTTCGTATACATTTCAATGCGTTTTTGACATGCGACCTGTTCACCACAATCCCGGGGTGAGCGCCGATGGCGGGCACGGTGCCCCGTCGTTGAAAAATCTCTATACTCTGAACTCGCCCGTGTGTGGTATCGCGCATGATGTCTGCAGTCACGACCACCACCGGCTGTGTGGATATCTGTCGGTACGTTCAATACAGTGTATTCCGTGCGTACTGCTGCAGTACTGTCCAGGTGTCACAACCGTGCTTGCAGCAGTAACTACGTATACACTGGCATACCGGGATTAGCGAGACGAATGTCACTGTGTGTCTCTCTTGGGCCACAGCAGTGATGCTGAGGTGTGCTATCTGTGTTGGCAGCCGTGATGATGAATATTGTTTCCTGCCTCTTTCCTAACAACCTGTTGATGTAAAGGGAGCCTAAGAAGGCCAAGAAAGGCAGCAAGAAGAAGAACTGAACTAGCCTGGCCAGGCCCGGACGGCAAGGTGCAGATCTGCATTCGCCCAGCTCTAGGTAGGTAGGACTATTAGCTATTCAAAGTGTACCTGATTTCCGGCTAGGACTACTTAAGACAGGTCACCAATTGTTCTGACGGGCCTGCTAGAGCGTGCATCCTTCCCAGCACATGCCAGGTACCAGTAACTGGTGGAGCATGTTTGAAGCCGTGCACACATTCTCTTGCAGAACCGTTGTGCTGCTGGTCTCCATACATCAGCCTGAGCACGCTGCTTTCAATGGTGTCGCAAGCCTGCACACCATGCGATTCTTGGCGTGCTCTTGTGGTCCCACCAAGAGGGCTGACTTAACGCGCACGCGCGCGCGTGCGCGCTCTCATTATAACATGGTGTTTGCCGGCGGTGGCCTTGGTTCTGTTGACCTTTCTATGCTACCCCTCTCTTGCCCGCAAGGCAGTTGCCCCTGTGCCCACTTGAGTTAGATTAGCTGAATTCCAGGCCGCCTTTTAACCAGGACAGATGATACATGTACTATTTCTATTATACTACCCTGTGATGTTTGTACTGTTTGTTGTTAGAGGCTGGGGCAATGAACGAACACTTTTGATGTACAATTAGTATTTATTGGCTAGAAGCTTGCATCGAAATCCAAATGCAATAACACACTCAACTGCTCCTGGCACCTGTGTTGTGTTTGGGCTTGTGTGGGCGCAGAATTTCGAATGCTACTGTTAATGCTGGTAGATATTTAGTTGCCGCAAGTCGCTTCCCGGGGTGGGCGTTGTTGATTTTTATTTGTGGGTGCTGACTCTGACCTTTTCCTGTATATCTATCCGACCAATGAAGTATGTCTTACACAGCTCTATCCGGTAACCTGCCATTTCTCTTGCTTGCTTCTCCATGAGGAGTGTCTTCGTATCTTTTGATAGTCTATACTCGAGGAGTCTTCTGACTGTCTATACGCAAATCTACTCTATACCATTTCATGTGCATGCCAATAATCCACCTTGGCTAGCTCTTGATCGCACCGCTCAGTTCCACCGCTTTTGTGATATGTCCACAATATGTACCTGTCGTTTCTAGCTCGATTTGTATTGTATCCGTACATCTCCACAACACTTTCCAGCTTGGTTCTTATTGCTCGTCTCATCGAAGTGTGTTTGCAAACTTTCCCTTATCGTTTGGGTAGTTTGGCAGGCTGTTGAGCTTTTCTGTGCCTTTTGTTACTCATTTGTATCTTCCTTTGTCCAGCTGGAAGTGTTAGTATTAGCAACTTAGCATGCACATGTGCCCAATGCGTGTGCCCTATATCCTTGCCTCGCACTGTTCCAGTATCTGTGTATGGGGTGAGCTATGCTGCTGCTGCTGCTGCTGGTGAGTTGGACAGCTGTTGCTGCTGCTCAGGGCGAACACAGGAATTGGGATCACTGTACAAGACATCCAGATAACTGACTGGCGATGTGCCCAAATAGCGCCATGTTAATGTCATGTACATGCGCATGTAATACTGTTGAAGTAGTAGTGGTATAGTGTGGTTGCATCTGTCCATCGTAGTCTATCTCTGTTGTAGATGTAGTTGATCAGGAAGTGTGTGAGCGTACACTGGCCTGTGATTTCATGAGGAGAGCACATCTGACTGCAAAATTCCCCACGCCTTAGCTCACCAGACCAAGGTGTGGGTTCTCTGCACTCAGTAGAGTCGAGCGAGCTGCAACTCCCGGTGGATTTTCATTTGTTTTTATCTGATTCGTACGTTGTCTGGCTACAAGAATTTGGTGATTATAACTCAAAAATCCTCAAAAATCGGGATAACGTCCCTTTCGCGTGCTCTGGCTCAATTACCGTCAAGTCGCGGATAAAAGCCGGGTTTGCATACAAACACATTGCGGATAGAAGCCTGAAAATCAAACGGCTCAAATGCATAATGAGCCTGCCGCGCATAGAAGCCTGGCTTCTATGCAAGCGTGGATCGGGTAGGTCAAGAGTGCATGCGCTATGTACGGTGCATAGTAAAACTGCCGCCATACCGGTAGTCAGTGGTAGATCCTGGCATCCAAGCCTGGCAAAAATATCAGTGGTGCATATAAGCATGGTTTGCATACAAGTCTGGTGTGCATTGAAGCCTGATGCAGAAAGTGGCTTATATGCTTATAAGCCCGGCTTTTATCCACGACTTTACGGTAATTATAGAAGCCGACTGGCCGAAATTTAAAAAAAAGAAAGAAAAAAATATGAGAGTGGAGGGAAGACTAGTGTTTTTTTTGTTTTGGTTTTGGGTTTTTTTAGTATTTTTTTGAATTCGGATAGCGCAACAGTACAGAAGTACAACTACAAAGAGTACCGAATAGAAGGCCCCGAGAGCGGGAAACCAAAAAGAAGAAAAAAACAAAAAAAGTGTTTGTTGTGCATAAGCCTAATGCAAGTTACTAGTACCGTAAAGTACCGCCAGAGCGCCCCACCATCTCATCCTTTCGTGGTCGTATTGTGGAGGTGGTCTGCTGTCTGTAGGTCATACGATATGAACCTTGTACACATATAGCACGTTTTGCAGTCAATCCGTACCTTCGAGCGGACACAAGCTCCACACAAAAACCTGCCAAATGTGACCTTAGTACACTAAGCTTCTTACATCGTACAAACTTCGTTGCACTCTGCCATACGATTTTCCTTTCTCTGGCTGTAAAATCAAGGTGGGGCGCTCTCGCGAGACGGGGCGCTCTGGCGGTACTTTACGGTAGTACTAGACACCCTTAGCAAACAACGGTAACGCTATTTTTTTTACGGTACTCGTACCTTGATCACCTAAAATAGCGTTGAAGCTGCAGCGTATAAACGTTATGGGGGCTGATTTATCGTTGTGACCAACGGTACGTGTTTTGGCCAAATATTGCATAGTTCGTACGCATTTCGCCTTGTATCGCGTATATGGTGACAAAAATGGTTGTACCGGGTGAAATCAAAGCTATTCTCGTGGCAACAGCGTACTAAAAATAGCGTGCATCTTGCTAAAGGTCGAACCCAAATCACGGTATTTTCCCCCTTACGATAATACCGTTACAATGTAACGTTTTTTGCTAAGGGTGTCTACTGTTGTTCATGTGCCACTTTACTTCTGTTCCGCGTGATTGTACTCCCTGTACCCGTGTACCCGACAATTCAAGCAGATCTAACTGACCAGGCCATGCAGGGAGTACATACCAGTCCAGTGGTAACGTCGTTTGCACCAGGGAAAACTAAGAATTGAACTAAAATGCTTCTTTACTCTTCCACTGCACTCCAGGTGCGATTCGTGTTGCCTTGGCAACTGCTGGTAAAGCCTTACATACTATGTACACATTATGGAAGGTGTAGATCTAGATGATGATTGTACATGTGTACATTATGATGTACAGCACAGAGGGTGGGTAGGGTCTAGGTCTCTGTACTCTCACCAGCAAGGATGATATACTTGACCCAAACGTACTTTGATAGTAAAGCTTTTGTAGGGGCGAAATCATTGAAGACAAGATAACTGTGCAAATCATCAAAGAAGGTCGGTCACCAACCGATCATGTTATCCTATACTCAGGCTATAGTATGGAAGCAGTAGTTCACGGCCCAAATCTATAAAACAAATACTGGTAGACCATTCAACGGTGTTGTGAATGCTGTTGCAATTGTCTGGCACAGACGAGTGTGTGTAGCTTAGACCAGAGAGTACTAGTAGTACAGTAGTACATAACCCCCTGGGCCATGGGGGGTTATGTACTACTGTACTACTGTACTACTGTACTCTTGGTACTACTAGTACTACTCTTCTCCCTGGCTTAGACCATGTTAGACTACTCATCCTACTCTCTTGTGCTTTCCTGGGCAGTTACCATGGAAGCGCAAGGCAGGAGTGTGAGATACTCTTTGCCCGGAGAGCCCTTCACATGCCTTGTACATGATTGTACATGGTAATACCGTATTAGATAATCCAATACTAGTACAATAAAAGGGGGTTTGCCAACTGACAACCGCTCTATTTAGTTGCTATTCACTCTTTAGATAAATTTCTTTTTTTAAATGATGTTGAAAAATTATTAATAATAAATATTATTGTCAGTTGGCAAACCCCCTTTTATTCACAATGCAGTTGCGTGATGTCCACCACTTTCTGAACGAATACTAGTACAGCACTAGTATTAGATAAACCTTGTTATAGTTCACACATGTTGTTGGTTTGACACCGTGCTCCAACCGTGGATGGTTGTAGTAAGGTCACTGTTTCCGAACACGGTGGAGGACACTCCACCTTGTTTCATGCTGTCAAACCAACAACGTGATTCTACATGTATGTGAATCTGCTCTTTAAGCTAACAGTGACCTACGGTACAAGGAGTACCCCTGAAGAACATGATAGTAGTGCTGCCGATCAGGATGGATGTGTGTGTGTGTGTGTGTGTGTGTGTGTGTGTGTGTGTGTGTGTGTGTGTGTGTGTGTGTGTGTGTGTGTGTGTGTGTGTGTGTGCGTATGTGGTGTGTGTGTGCGTGCGGCCCAACCACGCACAGACGCTGCCACACAAACGCCGATATACTGTACACGTGACTGGTTATGCAATTGACCAGCATAATAATATTACACATGTGGCACTGTGTCAACTCAACAATTTCAACCTGACTAGTGCGGAACACAGCCCAAACTGTATTCTAAACCAAGGTACACTATAATGAGAAGTGACGAATAATCAAGATTGCAACTTGTAGAGTGAGTAGGGATACACACTGTACACAGCTGAGAGCTACAGGAGACGGGCATCAAGGCCAATTGAGTCATGCTAGTACATGCACCATAATATTGTGCTAAGACAGGAAGATGTCCGTTAGATTTAAAGGTGTGGAATAGGCCAAGGTAACTATAAATAGGTATTTTTGTGTTGATGACCGTCGGGATATAACGTTAAAACGTAAAAGTGATAATTATTAACATGAGGATGGTGGGGATGACATAAAACAACACTACAAAAAAAGGAGTTCCAAGCTAAGTTCCACGGCAGTGGAGATGAAACCCAGAGTTAAAACGTCTGCACCGGGGGTTCGCTATCGAAGCCTGACCGGTGAACTGATGACGGCTAGTCGGATCTGCGAGAATGTTTAGGGATCACGACATGCTGGCGCTAATCTACGCTAGATGTGTTGTCCTACACACGTACAGGGTACAAGAACATCGTGACTACATGATCCTTAATAGAGTCCAGACACTGAGACACTGTCAGGGGTTGGCTCTGCATTTGATTTGCGAGATCGGCAGAAGCTCAAAGCCATGAGTGAACCAGGACCACGGGACTGGCCGCAGACAATCAGAAACTGAGATGCTGCGTTAGTGAAGTGGTATTTCGCTCGTGTCCGGGTATAGTATGGAAGCAAATCTCTGGCCATGATGTCCATACATGTACAGACTATCGATACCCAGCCTGTAGCCTTGCAAGGCTCAATCGAGATGTTCACATACACTATCACCAGCCTGTAGCCTTGCATGGCAAGTTGAGATGTTAAAGACCACACCAATGCAGGTGATAGGCAAGCTCCAGTGGAACTGCTGCTGCTGCTAGTGCTGCTGTTCATGCACACAAGTTCATCCGGAACTGCTACCACGGACACTGCCCCACCTCCATCTTGTCTTCTCCGTTCTCGCAAACGGTGAACTAGTCGGTGAGCCGGGTGCAACAGGTGGTGAAGCTACTCCCGACGGTATTGCTGATGCTACTACCTTATCATTTGGCGATGTAGTTGTCTGCACGCGTCCTCGCGTGATGTTTCGCAACGACTGGCGCAGGCGGACAGAACCGAAGATGCCAGAGTTTCGCTTGGCCAAGCGCGGCGACAGGAACTGATCGTCCATGGTGGGTGATCCGGGTGACATGCATGCTTCACTGTAGGACAGAGGCGGCTCGAAGATCTCATTATACTGCAGTGGTTTGTGAGGTACGGTTGACTTTGTGAGCGGCTTGTCTAATTGCTGCGCGGCTTTTTCAGTGCTACTGCCGCTAGTGTTAGTATTGGCGCTATTTGCTGTGTTCTTACAAGCTGGTGTGTCGAGGTCCCAGGAGACTTGCCGTGTCAAGGGCGCCGCAGCAGCATTTTTGCTGTACCTCGCCTCTTCCACAGGTTGCTCCTGTACTAACGATGTGTCACTCGGAGAGCGAAGGGTGGACGCGTCCTGAGACAAATACGACGCTCGCTTGTTGGGCGTGCCGCCCTGCGAAGCCAAACCCATCTCTTGCCGAACACCTTTCTCGCGCTTGGAGTACATTGCTAGAAGCTCGTCTGCATGTATGCCACTGCTGACGCTGTCCTGTCGGCTAAGATGACTGCCGGCTCCACCAGAGAGGCTGCCAGGTAGGCTAGTGCAGGACTTGGAGTAGAGAGAGTCAACCGAGTCGCAGGACGTTGCCCGTGGTTTGGTGATCCCTGCGTGTGAAGTGCGAGAGCCTACTGATGATACTGTCTGCTGAGAGTGACGTTCTTCTATCGGCGCCAGCCGGCAATCAGTGTAGTAATCACTATCCGTAGAACTTGCGTACGCATTCAAGTGGCTGCTAGACGTGCCGTTCGATGTTGGAGAAGATGACCGGCTTAGAGGGTTGTGTTCGAGTGCCGTGGAGTAAGTCGTAACGCTGATCGGTGCGTGCCCGTTTGGCTGTCGACTGTCATCGTCGCAGGAATCTGCACACGACGCGCTGTCCACTTCGTCATCGCCGGACGTCAGGGAATCGTTCAGCCGATGATCTCCGGATGAGTAGACTGCCGTCTCAAGGTTATTAATCTTGCGACCCAGTGTTCCGATCCACTTTGAGAAGTATAGGTCCTGATCATGCATGTGATTCTGCACCCAACACAACACCAGAAAACACACAGACACGAGAAAACACAGA
The DNA here is from genome assembly GCF_964019385.1 of Sycon ciliatum. Lineage (NCBI taxonomy): Eukaryota > Metazoa > Porifera > Calcarea > Leucosolenida > Sycettidae > Sycon > Sycon ciliatum. The sequence goes on from NC_088644.1 coordinate 4,986,303, forward strand.
GGATGGGTTGATAGTTGATAGTATATTTGCCATTCTGTCGGGCACGCACACGTGCACTCGGACTTGGACATGCCCATTGCGGAAGCGATGATAGCGAACAGATATATTAGACATAGCAACTTGTTCTGGGATTACACCATTCAACAGCTTGCAAGGCTGATGAATTGACCGCCACTAGTTCTAGCCTGGTATCCACCACACAGCTGATTGAAGTGGCTTTTTCTGGCCAGTGAATCCCTTTTTTTCTTCCTTTTTTTCCATTCTTTTTTGACACACACACGCCACACCACATACTCCGGCATGCACTGGCTGTTGGTAGCCACCCAGGAGAACGAAAGAAGAGCTAGGAGAATGAGAAAGAGAAGAAAGACGTGTGCGACCATAAATAATCGTCGGGAATTGAACCCGCAACCTCTCGATTGGAAATCGACTGCACATACCACTGCACCATATGGAACACACACACACACACACACACACACACACACACACACACACACACACACACACACACACACACACACACATGCACACGCGCGCGCGCGCGCGTGCACGCACATGCACACGCGCGCGCACGTGCACACACACACTGGCACACACACACACACACACACACACAATATAATACACACACATATATACACATGCGCACACCTACAACATGCAGACACTTGCAGTGTGCGCATGTACACATCCATGCAAGAGTGTGACACCCAGCTTTATTGTTCAGTGACTTCATCATCAGCCCATTTGCTGTAACTAATGGGAACATACAGAGTGGGAAGGGGTTGATGATGTGTACAAGCTGAATTTGTACTCCAGCCAGGATGCAGGGCTAGGGGTGACAGTTCAGCATACACATGTACCTCCTTTTGGAGGAGAAGCTTTTAGAAGCACCCCATGCCATTAAATCGTGTCCATTCCCTTCATGTTGGTAGCTCCCATTCAGCCCGGCTAACTAATACTTAGTTCGGGGGAAGTAGCATAACATCAAGGTGTCAAAATATGGACTTGTTATTGCTATTGCTATTGCATGTGTCAGCTATTGCTGGACAGATGTACAACACCTGGTTTAGACTAAGAGGAAACTCAGCTCAGTGCTGGGGCCCCAGGGGCCAGGCCAAGCCATTCCGGGCCAAGCCAAGCTGTTCATGTTACATGTAGCAGCAATGCAGGCATTGACTGGTGTGCAGAGATTTGTTGCTCTTGATACATGACATGTGCCCTCTAGAATTCCAATATCACACCCCGCTTGAATCTCCATACTAACTTACTGCATTTACACGTGCCATGCAAAGAGTTCCAGGCCAACCAGATGCTCACACAAAATGTTGACCGTTCTGTAGAATATCCCTACCACAATTCCCGGCCCCTGAGGCTTATCTCTGGAGATACAGAGCAGCAGCTGCAACAGCGATGTGTGCTGTGCGCAGGCCTACTACAGACAGTACAATCTTCTATAGGCAATTTTTTAGTAGACCACAGCACTGATTCTGATGGCAGCCTACTGACCATCTATGATCTACAATCCTACATCAGAGACAGAGGCATAGGCTGCAAGAAGGAATGATTCTATTTTTGTAGCTGATTCCGATGATTCCTGAACTCATTCAAATCACCATGCACACACACACACACACACACACACACACACACACACACACGCACGCACACACGCACGCACAACTACATGTAGGCTATGGCATGGTGTGTTTAGTATCACCCTGGTACATGTATGTAGTACTGTGGTACACTCTCCCAAGATGTGCACATCTCAGTGCACTGAGATGTGCAGCTGTTGCAAAAGAAGGACTGATTGAACATGTACCGGTACTTCTAAACGAGACAAAAATGGAGACCTGCTTATGTAGCTCGTGCCCTTGCACCTTGCAAATGCTTGTGCCTTTCGACGCAGCATCAGTCCAGCATCGTATTGGAGATAGCGGCCGTATCACATTCATTCTGACTTGATTCACGTGTACCCATAAACAGCATGGCTGCTACCCATTCTTGTAGATCACTACAGACAGCACAGTCATGTAGCCGAACTCTCGTGGTTGCTTCGATGAACAATAAGCTCGCTCTTTGACTGTTCGAGACAGCCATCGATGTCTTGGTCTGACTGTATGTGCATGGCACCGCGTGTGGAATGATCTCAGCGGTTGGAAACGGTCGCTTCTTCGGGTGTCCCCATCGGCCACACGTCAAAAACTGTGTAGCCAAGTCGGTCGGTGGTGCTGCGCTGCTAAGTGCTAGTGTAGACTGTAGTGCTATAAAGACATAGTGTAAGTGCAGTCACATGACGCCATCTACACAGTAGGTCTACACAGTACTCAGTAGAGACTAGAGTGTCTGCGGGTCAAAGCCCAAGCCTATCTTGACCTACGCCTATAGCCTACGTAGGCTTGTGAAGTTGTGGCTGTTGTGCTCTGCACTGCGGCCCAGTCCCAGAGCTTATTATTTTTACTCTCGCTGCTGCTACTAACTTAGAGTTAGAGTTAGCTTGGCCTAGCCCAGGCGCGGAATGACAACACGACGACACACCGACTAGCGGAGAAACTAACTTTGTGCAGAGCCAGGTGGCCCAAAGACAATGCTAAACTCTGCGTTGATTGCACACAGCTACATGTACACCGAATAGGTAGCCAGTCTACAGAGATTGACAATACTTCCAGTAGGTCCTAATGACCATCATGTTGACACCGAGGGAAGGACGATTATTTTCGGCGGCCTTGCAGGGAGAGCCCATTCCGGTTGGAGCTACACATTGGCAAGCCGGTGCCAGCACGGCAGCGACACGACTGACCCACTGCTCGTGTGGCAACGCTCTGCCTTGCGTGCATGCAGCCAGAACACAGACTGTCCGTGCTAGTGAGGGGGTAGAACTTAGAAGTGTGAACCTGGTGAACGGTGTTGTGAAGTTGCGCTCGATCTGATAGAAGCCACGCTAGACCGCCACAGACACACTGCACTGGCCATTGAATTTCTTGTAATGACAAGAAAAATGCTGTGAAACAGGTAGTGAAACATGAATGTTTTGTGACCAGTTTTAGAAGAGCAGTCAAGAACCGCGAAGAGCAGCAGATCTTGGCGCGTAGGGCTGCTGGCACAGGGGAGGGGGAATATAAGCCAAATGACCAAACCTCGCAGGGACAAACGAATGCCATTCAGTACTACACTTGTATTACTGAGTGATACCATGGTATGCAGGGCTGAGACGATCTCTTGTTTTTGTGGCCCTCAACAATCGATCGATCCTAGATCATGGCATGCAGACCGCCACACAAGAACAGCCCCACCACTCATGGTGACCTATGTTCGAAAGTCTCTGGATATCACGGATGTCTATAAGTATGAGCATGGTATGGATATGTCTTACCGGTATGATGAATGCAGAAAAGATAATAATAGTTACACACACCACACACAGATACACATACACACACGGACAAACACACACACACCCACACACACAAACACACGCATACACGCGCACGGGCAAACACACATACACACTAGCGCGCAGTATCTTTCCCTGGAGCTCCGAGTGAAAGCCGCTGGGCCTGGCCCTTGGAAGCGACATAACAAAATAACCACACAAATTATCTTGTGCTCGTCCACTTTACAGCCGCTGGCCACTGCACGCAGACCTCTACAGCGCTAGCACGGAACTAAGGGCATGCACTATCCTCGACGCACTGCTCACTTTCTGAAATCGCCGCCGCCAGGACTGAAGGTTTTGAACGTTTCACCTATCCGCCTATCCGCACTTGTACTGTTGCTGTAGAAAGTTCGTTTAGACTTTAGAAATTAGAGGGGCAACGACGTCCGGTCGTTTCGCGCACAACGTCGAAGCCAACACTGGAAACAGCTGCCTCTCGTCCACTTTCACTGACAAAGCGTTTCCACTTTCCCTGCACATTGTTTCGTAATGACATTTATACGATTATTATTAAATTTTTATAGATGCACCTTCAACTTCAAGTCCAAGTAAGTAATTAGTTCCATGGTCACAGCAAACCTAACTGATATACCTGTACATTGTAGCTACACCCACATAGATTTACAAGTAACAACCGGGGGATGTTATGCAACACCAAACTAGCTACTTCCCAAAGCAACATTCCGTTAGTATTTGATGTAATCAATAATCATACCCATGTACAATGTTACTAACAGTTATGTAGGCCTAGCAGACGATCGTCCGGCTCCCATTCTGGAACACCTGACTCGACTTATAGATCTTGTTTCAGTCTCAGTAAGTACACGGACAGAGCCCATCCGCACACGCATAGGTACCCGTGCCAAGAACAAGCCCACGTCCAATCTCCGCGTGCACAGATGGGCTACAGCCTAAAGCAAGGACTGAGTTAGTGAACGAGAGCTTTGTAGATCTACGGGTTGGGTCTACCCTATGACAGCATTATGGGGATATGGTCACCATTGCCCTGGCATTGGCACTACACACAATGTCATCACTTACCAGGTCTCGACGAATCTTAGTGATCATCTTCTCGATCTCTAACTCAGCTTGTTCCACTTCGTTCAGTCCATCTCCTGTTCCGAACCAAGTCGAAAGCAGCGAGCTAGAGCGACTTCTGGTGGCGCCTCCGCCTGTCCCATCCATTAGTTCTCTACCAGCAGCAGCGCTAACAGCAACACTAGTCATGAAGGGTTTACTGTGCATCAACGAACGACTACTAACTGCCAAGTCACCTGAAGCGCTATTACTGATTTCAGTTGGCCTATGTGTTGGTGATATGGTCACAAGCCGGTGCGTTGCACTCATCGTCCTGTTGCGCTGCAAGGGCGATATCTGCCGCTGCTCGCCGTCCGTCGATACCTTTTCTGCTGCTGCTGGTGGTGGTGGTGATGAACATGCCATCTCACAGGCACCCTGTAGTCTGAACTCGCTAGCGACCTACTTGTACTACAATGTAGCGTAGCGATAGTGCTGCTAGGGACTTTACCTGAAAGCACGCAGCCGTGAACTCCGCACAGTCAGCTGTTCACACAGGACACGCAATGCCAGTTGAACCGTCCCCGATGTGTTAGCGAGCTGACAAAACTGTCCGAACGCTGCAGCTCTGTCAAGTCGTCCGGCGAGCAACACAAACTCTGAAACAGTGCAACTGCAAGGTTTGACGTGGCTCAGCCCAGTAGAGACAGCTTGCTGCTTAGTCCCGGATCGGAACTCTCGTTTGTTGTAGGCGTGAAAGCAATTCACCAGCGAGCGACCACAGAGGTGCCACACGACAGAAAGAATGCAGCGTTTTTAGAGCTGCCTCCTTCAGCGCACTCACTCACTCACTGCTAGCTACAGTACAGGAGAATGGACTTGTCTTTGTCTCAGGAGACCACCATGGACCACTGCCATTACTACTACTAGCATGTTGGTTGTCCCTCCATTGACCAGGCAAAAGGACAGGATACGCTCAGAAAACTGTGCAGAGATAAGCTCCTCACACCACTTCACAGTGCTGTTGTCACCCTGTGCTAATAACACTGTGATGTTGGTCTAGGCCTGGACTGGAGTTCGTACTTACTAGTACTAGCAATAGCAAGGTCAGTATGGACAGCAGACGCCAGCACATGTATTGCTTATCAAGCCATGCACGGTTCAGACACTGAGAGGCATCCAGGCCAACGTTGATGAGGCGAGGAGAGTGCAACCTCCACAGCTATCTAGGGGGCCAGTTGGCCTGCCTTCAGCTCAAGTGCCTGGCTGCCGCTGCTGCTGCTGCTGCTGCTACTGTACTGAAACAAATCCAACTCCAAGTCATGCGGCATCGAACTCAGCACTCGCAGCATGTGTGAGTGATGTGTCGGTTGGCACTTAACACACCATAAGGACGCTGAGAGAAACACTTGAGAAAGAATACTTTCCAGCAGCACTCCTGCAGGCTCCTGGATCCTCAACCACATCGATCAGTGGTGCGCTGACCTAACATGAACAGTGAATGTGCTACTGAGAGCTCTCCAGTGAACAGCTAGCTCAATGGTTTCAAAGTTAGTAAGTCACAAGTGGCTGGCTGGCCTACACTGCAGTGTAGCTAGACTATGGCTCGTGAGGCAGACAAGAGGCAGCCCCCTTCGACAGGATGATCACCAACTCACGATGGCCCATCAGATACCGGTCACCGTGATACTGTCATACTTGACACCAACTTACTAATAAGTACTAATAGTGCAGAGACTGTGTGACCCGATATGCAGTTGGTAAATTACTTTGAATCGGAATGCATTCTTTAGCCAGATCAGGGATTGCAAGAAAAATATTGATTGTGGCGATTCATCATGCGGCATGCTTGAAAAATCGGTGCATCGCTTCGTCCTTGAAATATTTCGAAATGTGTGGATCATGGAGCCCTGCACCATTGACATTGACCTGCTTCAATTGCAACACCGTGTGCTGTGGCTGTCAGCGCATGTTTGTACGTACACTAAACTGCATTGGCTCAGGAACCTGGCACCCATCATGCCAGCACAAACATATTGCCAAGGCCAGGGTCCATCCACCCTGGACTACACAGGGACTTGATCGGTAAACTCCCTAGGCCCTGTGTCATTATGTACTACAATTTGTAATACGAGGTTATGCGATACACGTCATAATTATAGTACGTTTGCCACCCCAAATTCTTCTATATTAGGGGTTTCTGTACCCGCTTTGGGCATTTTGCCACCCCAACTGGCTCCTATATATGGCGGATTTGACATTAGGGAGGTTTCGCTCTACGGAATTACGTATGAAAATAACGTATGAACTGCACGGAATTTTTATACGTAAAAATCAGAGCTGTTGGGTTTCGCTCTACGTGATTTCTCCACGACTGCTAAACATGCGTTGTTGCTTTGGAGACGCGTTGGCTGCATGCGCCCACCGTATGCACCATGAACCGAAACCGCGTTTTTCATTATATTTTGCACGTGGTGTACGGTGTGTGTACCTTGTGTTTCGCGCGGCTTGAATATTGCCATGTACAAATGCGGAAAATGCGAAAATTATTTCAAAAAGTCCTACGGAGGACCCAACGTAGGAAAGAGCTTTCCTACGGAAATCCGTAGAGAGATTATTATTATTATTATTATTATTATTATTTTATTTATTTTACTAGGGTGTTTCCCACAGACCTATGGTCTTCTTACGGGAGCCCCTAGGAAGGTTAAGCATGAACGAACAAATGGGCGATAATCTGTACAAGAGCGAACAGTGGAAGGCAGCATATTCCACCGATCAGAACCTATGTAGCCAAGACGAGAAAAACCATTTACGTATGAAAGTTGCCCTCGCTCCCCGGCGCGTACGACATACGGATTTTCATACGTAATTACGTAGAGCGAAACCTCCCTATTATCGCATAACCTCTATACTATACCTAGTATGGATCGTACCGGTCCAGTAATACATGTACATGTGTACCGGTACCGGTATACAGTATGCAGCACGGTATACCATGGTATCAAGAGTACATAACTACACACTGTGTAGTTATGTACTCTTGATGGTATACGCAGCACCTCTTTGAAGCAGAAAACCAGGACTAATCATTCTGACGTTCCGAAACATGTTTGCAATGCATTTCAAGTTCAATTCAATTCGAAAAAGCTTATTCTCTTTGCAAACTCCATTGCTGATTGCAGCCATTTACGACTCCCTATCTGAGCCCTTGCAATTTGCACCAAGCTGCATGAACGGGCCTGACATCAGTCTGTTGCCACCATGTTTCAGAGGACGGCTTTGGCTCACTGATATGCCATCATGCTGTTACCAAGATCAAGAGTACATAACCCCCCAGAGTGTGCAACTAGACTCCCACATACCCTGCTCAAGCTGCTGTCCCGACAGAATTTCAAGTTGACGTCATTATTTATGACGCAATGCTCCTTGCACCAGTGATTTACAACAGTCATGTGTACGGGTGTCAACGCATCACGTTATCACACGTTTTTCTTTGTACAGGATGAGGATCGATCGGCTTCGGTCAACCACAGGTTCCGGATTCGTCTGATAATCCGTGTACCAGGTGTACAGTGCGCATTGCATCATCAAAATGACGTCAACTTGAAATTCTGTCGGGACAGTACAGCACCCATAGTGGAGTTGCACACTCTGGGGGGTTATGTACTCTTGCTGTTACCAAGAGTATAGCCGGAGATCAACCCTGAAACTTCAGCGAAAGACTTTTTTTGTGCAAAGCCTTGAACTGTACTCGCACCTGTAGTTGTACTCGTGTCTTAGCTACAGTACGGGGGTATAATAGTAGTCAAAGCAGAGTACGAGTACTCGAGTGCAATGGTCTTGAATGGTACTCGATACTCGCATACGACTGCACATGCACACAACTCTTTATCCACTGACGATGTTGTTCAGAACAACGAAACGTCTGGAGAAGTATCGTAAATATTTCTATCGTTATTAAATGTTATCAAATATACCACTCTTTGGTCTAGAAAGAATACTTTTTTGATATTACAATGAGAGTGAATAATCAACGGCTTGTCCACCAACTCTTTGACAGAAGATAACCACAGAAATAGAAAAAATCTCCCGTTGCAACGTCATGTACCAGTGCTAGTGCAGTACAACAGTGGTGACCAGAGGCAGAGCTAGAGGTTGGCTTTGTGAATAAAATAAACCGGTTCTCAGGTAACCATCCTACATTGTAATTGGTAACATAGGGATGTGTGTGAATAGTTACTATCCTATCCACGATGGAAATTATTCAAATTAATGTGACCGATCCTTTCAATGTTGGTATCTTTCCTTTTCCTTTTCCATCTGGACTCCTCTTTGGTTTCCTTTTTTCTCTCTATCCACATGTACATGCATTCTCTTGTACCTTCTTGCCCGCCATTATTCACTGAGGTAACCAGTGGTAACCCCCCTTTCCTCCATATTGGCCTATATTTCCTCACTGTAGTGGTGAAACGAATATTCGAATATTCGAACATTCGTTCGGTTTGTCACATTCGAATATTCGTTAAGTCACATTCGAGTATTCGTTACGTCACTTCGAATGCAGTGCCTGTACATACATGCACGCCGAACACGGTACAGTGCAGTGCGTACAGCCTGCCGGTGACTTTGTACTGCATGCATGCACATGTGTGTCCATACTGGACTGCCAATGTTGCACATAACATTTTATGAACTTTGAAGTAGCCTTATGTGGCAGTATATTTTACGTGGCACTACCGTTTGTCATACCTAATAATACATTAGTATTGACAATATCCATCAAATGACTGAGAGGAGGACATGTGATGTCATCTGTGTTACCAAAAGAACATTCGTTCATTCGTTCGTTAAGCTGAAGAATATTCGACTAGTATGTTTTGACATTCGTTTCACCACTAATTTCCTGGCATGGCCACGGGAAGGTGAAATAAATAAACAGTACGAGTAGTGGTAGAGGCGGCGTATGGTGCCAGAGTCAACCAGGTGGAGAGAGCATCATTCACCACACTGGTGTTTTCGACCTCGGGTGTGGCGGGCAAGGAAACTACTATATTTCTGAAGTCGCTAGCTGCTCTCGTTGTAGACAAAAACAAAGACTTGGTATATTCCAGGGAGTCGTAAAATACCTTTGCAGCGTATTGCCGCCGGCTGTGCTGAATCGACCAGAGGCGTGACCGTTCGCCTTTGCATGCCGGTAGTCATTCTCATTAGGTAACGATTTCTTGCGAAGCTTTTGCGTTCAAATTTATATTTCAATTGAGTGTTCTATTTATTTCCGAAATTGGGTTGTCTTTTTGCTTTGACTCTTTAAGAAAAAATACTTCTTGGTGTTGTGAATAAATCCGTTCTCAAGTAGTACAGTGGGCTTGCACTTGTGTTTATTTTGCCCGTACAAGAGGCTTGGAACAAAAAACAAAAGAACAAAAAAAAATTCGGTGTTAGTGCTGTGCATGTATTCTTGTGTATTCTGATCAGACTGGGACAGAGGACCGCGAGTACTCGGAGAGGAGCGAAGCAGGGGTTGGCTCAACTACTTGGCTGATATGTTTTATTTTACTTCGCCAGAATGAACAGGCATTGCTGCCTTCTTGCCTGGACAAGTGGGTTGTCCAAGCTCTCACAAAATGACGAAGAAGGGGTCATAATGAACTTACATGTAAATGAAGGGTGGCTTACGACTCCCTGACTACAATTGTAGAAAGTATTGTACTGTAGTTAGAAAGTCGTTTGGCCTTGCAAATTCATCCAGCCTCCTCCCCGCTGGCGTTGAGCAGGCTGAGTATTCTTGCTCGCTTGGTCTTTCGAGTTCCCCGCTCGCTACGTTGTTGTTGAGGCTGAGAGCATTCTTGCTCACTGTTGGTCTTTCGACATAAAATAGAAAAATAATGAGAAATTGATATTAAAGCTAGTCCTACACCTGCCAGGCCCTAAGCACCAGGGAGTCGTTGAAGTTCTTTGGAGCAACTGGCTTTTCTGCTTTGTTAATTTTGTCCGTAAAAGAGGCCATTTCACTTTGAGGGTTCATGTTTGAAATTGCGATTGTCGTTGTTTTCTCGATTATTGCTTTGGATTTCGTTTCTTCATTGCTTTGCTTTGCACCTTTTTGCTTCTCACGCGACTCAACCGTGTCACAGATGATCAGATGATAGGGACAGAAAACAGAGTCGAACTAAAACCACCACTGGCACCAGTCACGAATCCACCTCATACCTCGGACTCGTGTATTCGATGAATCTAATGATACGGACTGTATCTCGCGGCCGACCCAGGCCTTGAGTCTGAGATAGCAGGGCGCATACCCAGTCACCGTGGGAGAGGAGATGCATTTATCGCGCTCTGCGGTTTAACCCGTTGTATCTTTCCCTTGTCTTGATGTCGTTGCACCCTGGTCTGGCCGGGCACGAGGTAACAATACATGATATACATATACATGTACTAACTAACTAAGTATAACCTAATACTGGTTCAAAACCAGTATTAGATAAGCCTTGTTATACTTCACGCATATTGTTAGATTGACAGCATGAAGCAAGGTGTGTCCTCCACCTTGTTTCATGTACTATAACTTGTACCCAAGTACACTGTACCCTACCAGGGAGTCGTTTTTGGCCAAGGCTCGATCCCTGCTCAGAACCCACCACTAGTTCTCCGGATAGCGAGCCGTTTCGACCTAGACCTGCTCAAAGGATCGAAGTCTGGGTGCTCTGACTGAGCGTAATGTGCAGTGTATGCCATATGCAGACAGGGTTGATAATGAATAACAGAATTACATGTGAAAAAAAGAAGGACAACATGTTACGAGTTATGACTAACTCGTCATAACTCGTCATTTTGTCCTTCTTCTTTTCACAATAATTTAATAGGCTCACCATCAGAATTACATGTACATGTATGTGTTAATTAATTGAATGTGTCGAATTTGACGTGTTGGACGGCTCCTAGATCCTAGACTACAATGTAGTACAAGTCATCAGTTACAGTTGCACGAGAAAGACTAGAAGCTGTGACACTGGTGAGCGAGCACGGTGTTGTCAGTCAGTGAGCGTCATTGGCTTGGTCCACTGGTTGAGGAGCGGGGCACAATCAGTTTGCCGGTACTGTACCAGCATCAGTTTGGGACACAACTCGCGGTAGGTTCATTGGAAGCAAAGCAGCTCCATTCTTCAGCCCTAGAGGCTGGCCGGTGACCGGTCTCGCGCTAGTACCTTCTTCCTTTCTGTCTGTTTAGTGCTCAAGGCGTATTATGTACACTCATGTATGGACTGCTTCCCCTATACCCCTACTGGGCCATTTCAGGTGTACTGTTTGTATTATATAAACTAGTGCTGGTTTCTACTTTGTTCATGCCTGTAAATATAAGTATGTAATCATGGCACAGGCGTTATCTTGGTATAATATCTTGGTTATCATGTCGGTACACTGCCACTAGTGCACTGGGCCTCTGCCACTGAGCCACTGCCACTGGGCCACACTCATATCCCACAGGCCACCTGCACAGCAGGATGCCCCCCCCCCCCCCCCCCGGGATGTTTCATTTATACAGATCGTGACATGATTCTTATCTCACAAAGGACTCGCGATGTTGCCTGAAACTACATGTAACTTCTTATGGAATTAGGGAGTTAGGGGTCGAGTTGCAGTACCGTTAGTCCAGTGCCCAGTGCTACTAGTGACGTCCAACACGATGGAGGTTTGAGGTATGACTCATCTCATCAGCCACATCATGGCTTTATCCCACAATGGACCCATATCCGTCGGACCCTCGCGTCAAGACTAGACTCCATGATCCAGCGTTTGCATAACCCCTTGCCGCCGGGCCAGCAGCGAACAACTAACTTTCTCTGTACAGTACTGAGTATGTTAGAAAGAGAGAAAGAGGGGCGGGGGAGAACGCTTGAAGACCAAAATCACAAAAGTACACTTTAGCTTGGACCGTGGACGTGGAGGATGCCGTGGGTCAATGGAGCCATTGGAGGGCTGTAGTTTGGGACATCTGGCATCAGCAGGATGCCTGTCAAAAAGGCCATCAATGAATGGCGAGATGCTGTCTGTATCTGTCCATACGTGTACATGTACGTGACCAGTAACTGCCAGCCCATTGCCGGCTCGATTCAGATCTTTCATGATCCAGCGGCAGCGAATCACAATGGTACTTCAACCGTACTTCTGTAGTATTCTTACTTGTAAGTTGTAGTGTACAGTAACTGTTGAGCATGGGATGCGACCTGTAACTATTTATTTTAAAAGTATTTAGAAAAGCGATTCTCTGCGGTCTCCATGGGGCTCAATTATCACCGGGTCGGATCAGCGAAGAAAGCAGAACTCTGCTGTGGTTGCCCAGTTGGTCCATTGGCCTTCAATGGATTTGATCGCTATCATCATGAATGACAGTGACAGCTCCCACAGCCATGTCGTGCTCTTATGTGTATGTCTGCCGAAAGTTTTTCTTACTGCGTCAGATTCATGATCCACTCTTTCCAAAGAATTTCTGCGTCCAAGCCCAAGGCCCTGCACTGAATGTGAATGCACGATGGCCATCATCAATAAAGATTTAAAAGACTTTAATCAGATTGATACAATCAGACACCGCTGCAACGCTTCCGGCAAATGAAAGCACAGGAGTCAGGACAATGTCTACTACAGTACTAGGCTCCGGCGGATTATATTATGCCGGAATATTTATTGACATAATTATTATTTTGGTGGTTGAAAATTTGGAGCATAATTTGGCATCCTTTCGGAGGTGGCAGGTAATACTTCAATGCATTTGGCCATCCGGAAAAGCACAGTGCTAGCGGCACACCAAGATCCAACACGTGACAGTGAAATACATGTACATGCAGGACAGGCGAGATGTGATAATAATAATTATTTTAGGCAACCTCCAATTTCCAAACATTCAGCAACTTCAGTAGCACTAGCTACGCGTACGGTCACCTGAGAAAGTTGACTGAAAACAATCATTACATCTGAATACACATCACGACATTCAGGAATCAGGGTGTTCAACTAAGAAAGAGCATAGCTCAAGGGCACAAGTACATGTACCGGCACATGTACATGACATTGTACATTTCGTGCCAGACGGACTGCAGTGCTTTGCATATTGGCGTCTGGAGCGGTGCCTTGTATTCAGGCTTGAGGAGGCGTTTTCCGCCATCGGGTAGGAAATTGGCTTAGTTGCAATGTGGCAAAGTGAAAATTTTCCAGCTGGTCTATTTCAAGCAAACGAGGAACACGTCCTGGATTGCAGCAGAGAGGGAGAACTCCCATACTGGGGCGGCGTATTCTGCTGCTGTGGAGCGGACGTACATGTAGATGTACGGTAAGGACTTAGGTACAGTTTCCTGAGGCCAGGGTCTCCTGTTAAACGGTCAGCCATATGGCACAGAAGAACGCAGCGTTGTCTAAACTGGCTTAAGTTATGGTCTGTTCAATGTGCTCCTGATCCTGGAAGCTAAGTGTTTCACTCAACAACACTCCCAGGTGACGGTGACTAGTTAACGGCTGGATACCACGGATGGTCTCAGCAGCTCCTTCCTCATCGAATGAGATAACGGTTTTCGATGGGTTAAAAATTCCGCCTACTCGGTCGGCCCATGCAAATGTGTCCTGCAGGGCAGTCTGGGGATGGTACCTTTGGTTCGTGCTTGGCCGACGGCGGTATCATCCGCGAACAGGTAAACATCAGGGTGCTGGTTGCGTTTTGAGGCACTGGGTAGGCTGTTGATATGCACCAAGAAAAGCAATGGCCCGAGGTGGTAACCCTGGGGTACTCCAGACTTGACGGGACGTGGGGAGGACAGAATGATGGTGTTGGACGCGGACGCTGAATGTATGCGTATTGCGGTAGGGGAGAAGCACCTCATGCCGCACTTTATCGAAAGCCTTCGCAAAATCGAGAAATGCAGCGTCGTAAGCCTTTAAAGGGATGCGTTTATCCATGGTCGAGGCCAGGGAACCCTACACATACCAGGTACTGTACTGTATGTGTAGGGCTCCCTGGTCGAGGCGATCAGTATTAGTAGTGAGCTGTATATTAAAGCTGGTCAACTGAGGAGCGATCACGGACAAAGCCGAACTGTTCCGGGACAATAGTGTGGTTGACCTCGGGATAATGACCGAATTTGGTGGCGATAATCTTGTCTTATGCTTTCGCAATAGCTGGGTGTAGGGTTATAGGGCGGTAGTTGGAGGGATCCGTGACATGGGTTACCTTTATTTTTAAATATGGGGATTACTGTTCCCAGCTTCCAGGCACTAGGAAACTCACCTAAGGTGAGGCTAGCGTTGAAAAAGTTGGTAACAGAGGACGTTATACATGGTGCGATCTCTCGGAGCATCCTGTTCGAGATGTTCCTGCCTTGCGCTGCGGGAGCCTTCGGAGCACCCGGAACACTGAGGATTCGGTCAAGACTGGCAGAGAGAATAATTCATTCGGACAGCCGTCGGCTGGTGCTAGTATTGGACCTGTAACGTGAGCAGGAATGCACTGGCGCTCAAATACCTTCGCGAGCATTTCTGCTTTCTCTGGTTCGCTCTGTGCCGTATAGCCCTCACACGTTAGGTCAGGAACTTTCTCTTTCTTACAGGAGATGTTGGCAAGTGTCTTGGCTTTCTTCCACCAAAGGTGAGCACCTCGCTCATCATGAATATTCTATCTAAGGCACTTGAAGTACAGGGTCTTGGCATTTCTTAACTGGTTCTGATATGCATTCGTCTGGGCCTTGTAGGTCGACCAGTATTCTACTGTTTGGTGGCAATTGGCGGCATGGAAAGTCGCTGTTTCTGAAGGTGATGCAGATGCGGGGTGAACCAAGGCTTGGCTTGCTGTATTCGAGATGAAACTCGTCTGTACGCTAAGCAGCTGCATGGTAATGGCCTGTGTGATGCATGACTCCCATGCCCACACGCACTCTCGATGGTGGAAGCACCGATCATACACTGCCGGAGTGGAAGAGATGATAGTTTATGTCGCAGAGATTAAAGGCAGTGTTCGCGTGGTGCCAGCAAGAGGTCTATGTACTCTTGGTGCCAGATAGCCGGATAGATTGAAATGCATGGATCTTTGTGTGCTCGCCAGTATGTAGGAACAGTACTGCAAGCAAAACTCTAACACACAATGTAAGGAGACTCTTGTGCAATGGCTGGAAGAAATCGGTCTCCTCCTTACAAGAGGAAACCCAGTCATGTGACTCATGTTGGTAATGCCATGCACGAGGGCGCTTGCCACTGTGTCCTCAGCAAGGTACCTTAGTGTTACCATTGACGAAGACCTGAACTGGTGTTCCCATATCCAACACCTAGTACCTCTGTACTCAGTCTGTAGCCTCTCTCGGAAGGCAGCGAGCCGGCTGGGGCGGCATGGGGATGCGCTGAGTCTTCAGGCTCGGCGGACGTGGTACCTTGCCATGGTCCAGGGGAAACTGTGCTACGCCGCAAACTCCTTCTACCCGGCTCTCACTGCTGCGGGCCTCATAGGGCTTGAGAGATCAGCGAAGGCTGGCATCCGTGCAGTCTTGCGATTGCATAACCCCGTCGCCACCCAGCCCCTGCGTGAGAGACTTTGGTTATTCACCATTGTGCAGCTCTGCCGTCAGAAAGTCCTTGTCTTCACGCTCTCACCACCAGTCCACTGTTTTCGTCATTCTACACACCTATTGCCCCCGATCTGGTCGACCGTGAACGCAGAGCTATCCGTGGACAGATGACGCGACTTCTCAGCGCGTCCCATTCCTTCCCGGGCCTGCTGGACGATCGTCCATTCGCTTCCGAGGTGCCATTCTGTGCAATGAGTTGCCTCCTGATGTTTGCCTTGTTGAGCGCAAAGATTAATTGTTTTGTTTGTTTTCTTTATTTTGAATTCGCTAAAACCAAACGGACAGAACTGTCCAGTGACAAGGGAGCGAATGATGAGCGTCATAATCACTATGCATCAAAACATCTTGTTTGTTTGTTTGTTTGTATTTATTTTGATTCCCAAATTCAAACGGGCATAGAACCCAATAACATGAAAGCGAATATGAAAGTTATAATGAGAATGAGAATTAAAATGCTTAGATCTTCAGCGTAGAGTCAGCGGTATATCAGAGGGAGATCGGGTACAACAGAAAGAGAACAGAAAAAAACCCCAGAAGATTTCGCTTGTCTTCAGCATCTACAGGGCACAGGTATAGGGGATTATCTGCGTGCGAAACTGCCGAGCGTGATGGATGGCACGGATGTCGCTGGGGAGGGCATTCCATAATACAGCACCCTTGCAAGCAAAGCGCCCCCGCCCCGCAACCGAATGGGAAACTGGCACGCACAGGCCCATGGCAGATTGGAGCCGAGTAGGGCCGGGTGCAGCGGGGGTTAGCAGGGCTTGCAACTCTGGACTTGCCAGTGCATAACGCGTTAACGACAGCGCCACACCAGGTACGCTAGCTTCTGATTGAAGACTTCTGCCACACGGAACACTGCCATGCGCTCCAGCAGGTCGCGGGCAGACGACCACGGAGGGCGGCCAAAGACAGCACGAGCCCCACTGTTCTGCAGGACCTGTAGACGGTCGAGGTACCTTCTTTGCAGTGAGCTAGAGTACGCGTTTGAGGCATACAGCAGGTCAGACATGATCAGCGATCTAAAGTAGGTCATGCGTGACTGGTGATTCAGGCAGCGGCGCATTCGCCAGAGTGCTCCGATCTTCTGCGACACGCGTGCAGAACATTTGGCAATGTGGGCGTGCCAGGACATGCCGGAATCGATTGTGGCGCCTAGATAACGAGCACTTAGCACACTAGGCAGTGAAGTGGCATGGCAGACGACCTGTAGATCAGCTGTGTGCTGACGGTCGGCAGGAATTGGCACAACTTGGCTCTTGCCAGCATTGAGGATCAGGCCACGATCCTTTAGCCAGTCTGCAAGGATTGAAACCGAAGCAGATAAGACATCGGATACCTCCTGTGCTGTTCGCCGGCTGCACGCGAGCGCAATGTCGTCCGCGAATTGAACTGACTCGGACTGGCCAACTACAGCGGGGACCTCGCGGGTGTAAAGGCTGAACAGAATGGGGCCCAGCACCAACCCTTGGGGGACACCACTCGTGCAAGCTGATATACATGTAGAGCTAGTCCGCGACCCTAGACAGACACGTTGAGTGCGACCGGATAGGTAGCTGGCGAACCAGTCCAAGGCAGAACCGGACATCCCAACACTGTGGAGATCCTGCAATAGCTTGAAATGTTGGACTTTATCGAAGGCTTTGGACATGTCTAACAGGCATACACCTGTGAATAGGCCCTAGTCATTGGCTGTTAGGATGCGGTTTGACATAAGGACTGATGCGTCTTCGGTAGAGTGGCCACGCCTGAACGCAAACTGGGTTGTTGGTAACGATGCTGTTATGTCCAGGAAGGTGATGAGCTCCTTCTGAACCAACTTCTCTAGCAACTTGGAGAGTATGGGTAGAAGAGATACAGGGCGGAAGTTAGTTGGCAGCGATGGATCACCAGATTTATGCAGTGGGATGACATTTAGCTAGCTTGAACACCGAGGGCACATGTCCGCACGACAGCGAGGCATTGAACAGGCTAG
The DNA here is from genome assembly GCF_964019385.1 of Sycon ciliatum. Lineage (NCBI taxonomy): Eukaryota > Metazoa > Porifera > Calcarea > Leucosolenida > Sycettidae > Sycon > Sycon ciliatum. The sequence goes on from NC_088644.1 coordinate 5,004,340, forward strand.
TGACAGACGGCGCCAAGACGTCAGAGCAGAGTTTGAGGACTGCCCCTGGTACGCCATCGCTGCCTGTTGCCTTCGCGGGATTAACTTGCTGGAGTAGCCGTTCAACAGCACCGATACTGACATGTGAGAACTTGGGGAGGGAAGTGCGGGGTGGAGGCCCGAGGGGAGCAGACAAAGTTTGCGGTGGACAGTCATCAGTAACCACCTTGTGGAAGGCTGAGGCGACATCTTCGATCGTACAAGAGGGTTCTACATGGGGACGGTCTCTACGGGTGACTTTGTTAATGGTACGCCAAAGCTTCTTGGTGTTTCCTGCGTGTGCTGTACATTGTCCCTGGAAGTAAGCGTTTCGCTTCTGTCGGTATGCATTTCTAGCTTCCGCACGGGCGCGCTTGAATGCAGTGTGGAGCGCAGCGTTTGCCTAGTCTCCCCGCCACCGCCTATGCAGCCGATTCTTGCGCTGGGTGAGCTGGAAGAGGTGCCGATCCGACCAGGGTGGTAGCTGCTTCCGCTTGGCAGTAGAACACTGGAGAGGAGCATGCTTGTCGAGGATCGCCAAGAGTTTGTAGTGCCAAATTGACCACATGTCGTCAACTGTATCTCAGGGCAAAATGAGACAGACTATATTAAAGGAGGGTTTGCACAACACGTGTACATAAAGGGGAGTACGAGAACAAGGCGCGGCAGAAGTCGAAGCAAGAAAGCAATCAACGCCAGAGATGTTTTTGTCCCCCAAAAACAGAGAGAGAGAGAGAGAGAGAGAGAGAGAGAGAGAGAGAGAGAGAGAGAGAGAGAGAGAGAGAGAGAGAGAGAGAGAGAGATCCGAGAGAGAGAGAGAGAGAGAGAGAGAGAGAGAGAGAGAGAGAGAGAGAGAGAGAGAGAGAGAGAGAGAGAGAGAGAGAGAGAGAGAGAGAGAGAGAGAGAGAGACAGAGAGACTAACAAATGAGGGCTGAGACCGCTACAACAGGGCTTTATGTCTGAAAACAACCGCACGAATTAACAAGCAGGTTGTCAGAGAAACAAGGAAAGAGACGGGCAGGCAGGCCAACAGACAGGCATAAAATGAAAATATGGCGATAGTGATCCGTCTGACCTCAAAGGTTCATGCTGTGTGGAACAGCAGCAGTGCGAAATTGGGCCGGGTGCGGTATGGCCCGTACCTCGCTGGGCAACGCATTCCAGAGCCTAGCTCCTTGGAACGCGAGACAACCCTTACCCAGCTCAGTGCGGGTTGACGGTGGTCTTAGACCCATAGATAATTGCAGCCGAGTAGGAGCGCCACTGGTTGGTAGCAACAGCACTTGCAGTGTGGGGCTAGCACGGGAGTAGCAGCAGCGCCAAACCAGGAAGATGAGCTTCTGGATGAAGATCTCCCGGACACAATTCAACCCCAGGGTCTGAATTTAACATCTATGTAAAACTCGCTGTGTCACAAGGCCGCATCCAAGATTCATGCGACAATTCATTTCAAGTATTATCCAGTACAGTAGCCCAGTTGAGTTGGTAAATTATGTACATCTATCGTTGCCTTCGTTGGTAACGGACCACTTTCATAGTTGCTATCTTTTTCCCTTTCACACTATCATTTTTCAAATATTTTATGCTACTTTCGTTTTTGGTAGGAACCAGAGAGCCAATCTCTGGTGAGAAAGCAGTACTGCCTGTGCTTTAAGAAAATCGAAATAAAAGAATACAACAACAATAACAACAACAACAACAACAACAACAACAACAACAACAACAACATCATCATCATGCTTGAGGGCTGCCGCTGAAGCAGAATTAGCAATGGGGGAACGTAATGTCACAGCCAATCAGCTCCTCTAACAAGAATATGTACATGTGATTGCGGAGACATTCCCCAGCAACTCAGCAATGATCATCAGATGATGTAGTACAGTGTGCATTACACCACTGAGTACAGCATCAGTGGCACCTGCAGCAATCAGCATAGAGTGATTTGGGGTGTAATATGTGTATATCCACTGCTGCCATTATACAGGCACAGATAGAGGTAGTAAGTGCCGGCGATGAGGTTGCGAATAATCTGGCTCTGACCCGTACGCTCCAGGGTGAACGTTACCGTAGAATGATCACAGTCCAGCATCACAGTCACCATATCACCTTTTTGTATGGCAGGGCTCAGTCCACCGCCGTATCCACTGTTCGGACAGCTCAGGTACCAACCATAGGCATTTGTGGAGTCATGAGTAGTCACGTCAGGTGGGTCTTTGCATGACACTGACAAATAGATTCGATTGTGGCTGCTTTGCATTTGGTTAATGCGCACTTTGAAGAAGAGCTGGCCCTTTGACCCAGACTTCATGCTGCATACGCTCTGGTTATATCCTGTTGCTGCCATTTGCACAGTTTGGTTGTTGTTTGATAATTGCAGGTAGCTGCCGTGCTGATTAGGGTTGAAACCAGGAGCATGGACTTGATCAGTAACTTCAACCTTCATCGGACTACCTTGAAGATGTCTGTGTCCCATTGTCACCGACACATGATATGTTCCCGGCGCTGGGTTCTTCAGGATGGCTTTCAGCTCGTCTGCAGATCCACCAGACTCGACCTCACAGTACACTGTCTCCCCTTCTTCGGCTTTTACTGATATGCAGAACTCCATTTGGTTTGCTATGGCCGGGGAGAGTGGTTCTCCACTCGCGGTCTTCGCTTTGATCGTCACCTCCAAGTCACCGGGAGTCTTGAGGACGGACTGACACGTCACTGTACTGTTTGATACGTTGACAGCTACGTCTTGTATCTCACCGGCCTTCGACGCCAGAAGCTGCAGCTCGGCAATGTTGCTCTTCTTGAATGTAACATGACCGGATGCCGCCGGCTGTGCGTTCCGCTCTTTACACGAGCTGATTTCAACGTGGAGTTGGTTAAGCCAAGGAGCCATCCGCAAGAAATCTAAGTCATTCTCGCAGCGATCAAGCAAAACATCCACCTGCTCGCCTGCTTCCAAGGCACGCTCCAGCTGCTGTTTTTGATCCTCAAGCGCCTTCTGCTTTGACCAACGGTCTTTGTCGATGTCGTCAATCAGGGCCTGTTGACGTTTCTTTGCGGACTCCATGGCTTGACTGAAAGACTCATTAACTGCTTGAGAAACGAACTCAGCTCTCTTGTTCAATGCACTGATTGAATGATTGACGGCTTCCAAAGCTGACTTCAACTGCCTTTTCTCATCTTCCTTATCGACCATGTTTGATTGTGGGCTACCGGACGCCCCATCCCCACTCTCCTCGGCACCTAGCTTGCGAAGTGACTTTATCTCCTGCCGTAGTTTCCTTGCAGCTTCGCTGGCTGAAATGATCTTGTGTTCATGGGGCAGGTGTGCGCCTAGCTTAAAGCACTTTTTGCAAAACAGGTCATCGCACTGCACACAGTACAAGTCGAGCTGGATTGCTCCATGCAGAGGGCAAGCGTTGCACTGCAATGCTGAAGCTCCAGTGGAATCCTCGCGTAGATCGGTTAGCGTGTGGCTCTTTGTGACCCTGCTTTTCTTGTGTGAGTGTGCGTGCAGCTCGCAATACACCAATCCACAGTTCAAGCACGCTTTGGTCGCCGCCTCTTCACCATCCGCACACTCGTCACAAGTCGGTTGCTCTGGCTCTCTTTCCTTGTTGCTCTCACCACCTTGTACATTGTAGCAATTTGGCAACGCAAGAAGTTGGGAAATTCCTGATTTCGGAGCTTTTGTAAGGGTTCCACAGCGGGGGCAGGCGATGTCGTTATTTCCACTCACCTCTTGCCGCACACAGCTCAGGCAGATGTTGTGCAGGCACGAGAGCAAACGGCCACGTCGTAATGTTTTGTTGCAGAACGCACAGAGGTCCGCGGTGGATGGTCGAGCTTCATGCAGTTCCAACATCTTGCAGTCGCGTGGGGCCTTTGAATGCCTGCTGGATAGTCGGGGCCGGAACCAGCGCTGCAGCATAAACCATCAGCGATTGCCCAAACCCGCAAAAGGTGGTAGAATGTAGATCTACATGTACCACGATCCGTGGACCATAATCAACATGCAACCCCGGGGGGCTTTACTTGTTTGCCAGCAGTGCTGCATGCTGCTCAATATGCAATGAAATCCGATCGTGCGTGTGAGTCAAGTATTAGTTTGCGCTGTGGTGATATCTAATCAGTTCAAAACTTCAAATCCCAGTACTAGATCTACTCAAGAGAGTATTACAGTGTCCTGTTCGCAGGTACTGTTTATTAGGGCTCAAACGGTCACGGTTTTACCCCTGACGGTTAACTGCTAAGCTAACGGTCGGTTAACCGGTTATAACCTATAAGCCACGGCAATCCTGCGGACTCTTTTTTAACCGTATATTTGACTATACTCATTCAAAAAATGTACCCTATTCAGTACAACGCACACGTGTACATTCTCTTGCATGCTCATTCATACATACTCTCACACCAAGAGACCAGATATGACCGAGTTGACAGCCCAGAAATTGCGTACGCGTGCGACAGCCCGCGAAAGTGCACACTTTGCAACGACCTGATACTTGAAAAATTGACTGAAAAGTTACTGCGCAACCGTTATCTTTATCGGTTAACCGTTAATTCTTCGTAACCGGTCTGCAACCGGTTAATCGGACTAATTGTTTGAGCCCTACTGTTTATGGACTCTTGGTACTAGGTAGAGACCCGGTATAGTACCCCTACCTAGGCCCTCTACCGTCTACGTGTACGTGTACGTGTGCCATTGGGACTCGGCCGGGTACCCATTCACCCTACACTCGACTGTACACTGAGTCATGTATGTACAGGTTCCTGCACGAGTACGAGGGCAGTACCGCGGAATCCAGCCCGCGCCGCGATAGCGGCAAGGGCTGGATGAACAGCGGTACTGGCCGAGTATGAGTGACTGGAACGTGTTTCCCGTGTGCACCCAAGCCAAATAAAGAGATACATGACAGACACACCTGCATTGTGTTTTGTGATTGTTTTCTGGTACAGTTTTTTGTAGTAGTCCATTAGTGCTTTTTTTCTCGCGGTGCCATTGACATTGTCGACTGGGCATCGGGCATTCTGGCTGTTCTGTTCCTACGTATTTTTCCCACGTCTTGATCGGAAACCTCGGCAAATTGCGCGGATCCTGCAGGTTGCTGAGCATTGCGCGCTTTGGTTGAGGCTCATCTGGCTCGTCCAAGATCTCCTTCGCGAGCGACTCCGCAATAAAAGTTTCAGTCTCTTCCTCAACTTTTCGGAGGAGCTCATTCAGATCGCCAATATCGTTCAACAAAGGGGCTTTTTTTCTCCCAGTTCCAGATCAAATGTTGGAGCGCCATGATGACAGTTGTGGTTGCAAACAGTCGCTCTTCTGCTTTAGTTATTTTATTAGTAACCAATGAAAGACCTTGAAGTAGAGAGTCAGTCCAGTGTCTAGAGAGTCAGTCCGTTCCTGCCCGTCGTCAAGTGACGACGGGCAGTGGAATCCGTTCCTGCCCGTCGTCACCATGGTCACTTGACGACGGGCAGTGGAATGCGAAGGACTAAAGGGACCGTCACTTAATTTTTGCCGTCTACCCGCGAAAAAAATCTTTTCGTTTCACGTGCCAGACACGTCCGCGAGCGCGTACGACTCGCGCTCGGCCGGCCGCGCTACCTTTCACGTCAAGCAATTCTGTTCACGCCACATGGCTGGATTGGATAGCGTGTACATGCAGACATGATTGAAGACTTGCAAAATCAATTTTTTTACAAGTCCAGGCGCTAGGCGTTAGGCCTAGGCAGTACTAATGCCAAAGGCTAATGCCCAGGCAGCTGACTTTATTTTCGGAGAAACACTACTCATTGTAGTAAAAAGTAACAATGAATAGCGACATCATCTAGGAAGGATCGCTACCCTAACGCAAAGGAAAGGCCTTGCGCGGCTGCTCTACGAAGTGTTGAAGAAAGACTCATCAAAGTTAGTTGGTGGACGAACAATAGGTCTGTGGGAAACACCCTAGTAAAATAAATAAAATAATAATAATAATAATAACTCGCTGGCGCCGGAAAACTTGGCCCCCACCGATGGTGTTTGGTGAATCATCAAGCATAATGTCTTGTAGCAGTGTTCACCGAGGAAGGAGAACGCTCTAGCCGCTGCTGTTGTCCGTTTCATCCACGTTGGGCGTTAGCTGCACCGCGCCTATTGTGTTTTAGTATTCCATGGACACAATTAGCATTCAGAGCGATTGTGGAGCCACAATTTACTTCACACAGCGTTGTATTGTCCACGAGCGCAAACTTCATTATCAGCAGTAACTGTTACTCTTCATCCTACATGTAGATTTGGAGTATACACGGCCTTGTCACGACAGCGACAGCTCTACAGCGTGTTCAAGTGAGAAACATTAATTTCAATTGTTGGTGGACGAATAAATGGCTGGTTCCGAAAAACGCGGCCTGCACCGATGGTGTTTGGTGGATCATCAAACAGGGTGACCAGCAGTGTTCACCGAGGAAGGAGAATGCACTCGCCACCACTCCGATTCATCCAAGTGGGCGTTAACTGCGCCGCGCCTATTGTGTTTTAGTATTCCATGGACGCACACTAGCGTTCTCAGCGATTGTGGAGCCACAACATATCTTCATGCGGCGTTGCACTGTCCAAGAGCAGAAACGTCTGCAGTGACCCATCATCATACATGTAGATTTGGAGTATACACACCATGCGCCAATGGGCCTTGGCACAACAGCGGCAGCTCTACGGAGTGTTCAAGTGAGAAACATTTGTTTCGACTTTTGGTGGACGAACAAATCGTCGGTGCCGAAAAACGTGGCCTGCGCCGATGGTGCTTGAAACATCAAGCATGGTATGTGGTGACTGCGCGAAATACACAACAGTAGCACAGCGGAAAGAATAACTGATTGAACAGAAGCGTTGCTTTGTGTGTTTGCGCACAGGGCACCGGTCAACTCAGTGCAAGGCCACCCGCAAGTGTAATGTGTGTTCTTGCATGGGTCACCAATCAGAGTCACCATCATGTCACGATCTGCCCTGAATCGGTCCCTTTAGTCCTTCGCCGAACGCGAAGGACTAAAGGGACCGTCACTTAATTTTTGCCGACTACCCGCCAAAAAAATCTTTTCGTTTCACGTGTCAGGCACGTCCGCGAGCGCGTACGACTCGCGCTCGCCCGCGTTACCTTTCACGTCAAGCCTATGTAACTTACTGCATAGGGTGCAAGGTGACCGTTGTCGGTTTACATGTACTCCAGTTATTACACCGTGCATGCACTGAGTCTGTGCTGCACTGTGCATCCATAGGTTTTCGTTTGCGGTAGCGCAAGGTGACACGTAAGGTTGATGTATTGTTTTGTCCGCTGCTATTCGAAGCTCTCGGAGTCGGAAGCGTTACCTCTGTTTCCCCTGTTCCTCCCTGCGCGGAGTCTGTAGGTCTGGCTTGCAGTCGCTGTTACATGCATGTTGGCAGTTGCATGTGTTTTGGTTTTCAGTTGTCTTTATTTGTTTTGTGTGGACGACAGTTCAATATTCTAGCAGTTGTTGCACTTCCTACATTCCGTAGTCATTATGCGGTTGGTGTTCGAGAGAGCAAACTGTGTTCTTCTCCAGAGTGGAGTAAACCATTCGCTTGTGTCTGAGGAAAACCCTGTGTGTTGACGAAGAGGTTGACTTGGCTGTAGAGTGAAAGTACCACATGGTCACATGGTCCACAAAATCTTAGAACTAACTTAGGGTCTTCTGGCGTATGGTATAATTATATGAGCAGCATGAGAGTGAAGTAAAAGACTATTAGCTCAAACATTCAGTCTTTCAAGAGTAGGTGTTTCATCACGGAATAGGTTCTGCAGTTCACTTACACACTGCAACAATGGACCAGCAGTGTCCAGCATACAATAGAGTCATGTGAATATGTACCGTATGCATACTCACAGCTGCAAGGCCAGCGCCCCGTGGCTGCTTGACTTCTCAATTGATATAAATATTCACAACAGTAAGACTCTGTGATCAATCAGAGCTGTGCTTCGAAGTAGTCACAAATGCCCCATGATCAGTCACAAAACTAAACTTGGCAACCAGTCACAGCTTCCACGGTGCCCCAAGACCAGTCACCAGAGATGACCGTAGTAAATCTGCAGGGAGTTTCATAATCTGTTCATTGCAGAGTCCACTATACTATGATTCACGAGGGGGGTAGCGTTCCTGCGGATGCGGAAAACTTGGCTGGAACCCGAGTGTCACGTGAACCCTGATTTTTAAGACTTTTATTATTTGTTTTACGATGAGCCTATTATACGCGATACAGGCTCAGAACACACTTTTCGTCTATTTGGCATATCAGGGATATAGGGCGGAGCAGCCCATATCCCCAATTATGACACGCGAGTTATAGTGAAATACGATTGGCGTATTGTGCTGGACTGACTGCGGTAATGTAAAGCTAAAATCAAGCAGTCAGTTTGCCCTTAGCATGGCCTTGTCATGAGGGTGCCACATCCGTGGAAAGGCAACATGCCGGCTAATCTCCCTGAGAAGTTGAGTGGTTATCAGCAGGCGATGACGCTGTGTCGATGATGACCTGTTGATGCCCGACAGGAACCTTGCGAGGAGAGTCATTGGGCCCGACGGGTAGGTAAAGCCAACTTCCACCTGAAGTTTGCGGATGGCCGACATGTAGACATGGACAGATCGGGGCTGAAAAGTTCTGAACAACTCGGCAGCAAAACAACACATAAAGTAAAAAGTCATCACCTGCCAATGGATTCCAGTCATGCCCTTGACAGAACTGGAAGTAACGGGTATCGGCGGAAAAATATTTCCGGCTGGTGCCAGTGCTGCTAGCTGCAGCACGGAGTCCGGCAACTGAGAGTTGGCAAGACTGGCTGATCTGGCTCAGCTGCTGCTTCCGGAGCCCTCGATGGTTCAAACACCATCGGCGCAGGCCACGTTTTTCGGCACCACCGATTTGTTCGTCCACCAAAAGTCAAAACAAATGTTTCTCACTTGAACACTCCGTAGAGCTGCCGCTGTTGTGCCAAGGCCCATTGGCGCATGGTGTGTATACTCCAAATCTACATGTATGATGATGGGTCACTGCTGACGTTTCTGCTCTTGGACAGTGCAACGCCGCATGAAGATATGTTGTGGCTCCACAATCGCTGAGAACGCTAGTGTGCGTCCATGAAATACTAAAACACAATAGGCGCGGCGCAGCTAACGCCCACTTGGATGAATCGGAGTGGTGGCGAGTGCATTCTCCTTCCTCGGTGAACACTGCTGGTCACCCTGTTTGATGATCCACCAAACACCATCGGTGCAGGCCGCGTTTTTCGGAACCAGCCATTTATTCGTCCACCAACAATTGAAATTAATGTTTCTCACTTGAACACTCTGTAGAGCTGTCGCTGTCGTGACAAGGCCGTGTATACTCCAAATCTTCATGTAGGATGAAGAGTAACAGTTACTGCTGATAATGAAGTTTGCGCTCGTGGACAATACAACGCTGTGTGAAGTAAATTGTGGCTCCACAATCGCTCTGAATGGTAATGTGTGTCCATGGAATACTAAAACACAATAGGCGCGGTGCAGCTAACGCCCAACGTGGATGAAACGGACAACAGCAGCGGCTAGAGCGTTCTCCTTCCTCGGTGAACACTGCTACAAGGCATTATGCTTGATGATTCACCAAACACCATCGTTGGGGGCCAAGTTTTCCGGCGCCAGCGAGTTGTTCGTCCACCAACTAACTTTGATGAGTCTTTCTTCAACACTTCGTAGAGCAGCCGCACAAGGCCTTTCCTTTGCGTTAGGGTAGCGATCCTTCCTAGATGATGTCGCTATTCATTGTTACTTTTTACTACAATGAGTAGTGTTTCTCCGAAAATAAAGTCAGCTGCCTGGGCATTAGCCTTTGGCATTAGTAGTACTGCCTAGGCCTAGCGCCTGGACTTGTAAAAAAATTGATTTTGCAAGTCTTCAATCATGTCTGCATGTACGCGCTATCCAATCCAGCCATGTGGCGTGAACAGATTGCTTGACGTGAAAGGTAGCGCGGCCGGGCGAGCGCGAGTCGTACGCGCTCGCGGACGTGTCTGGCACGGGAAACGAAAAGATTTTTTTGGCGGGTAGTCGGCAAAAATTAAGTGACGGTCCCTTTAGTCCTTCGCCAGTGGAATCCGTTCCTGCCCGTCGTCACTTGACGACGGGCAGTAGAATCCGTTCCTGCCCGTCGTCACTTGACGACGGGCAGTGGATCCAGGTCCATCACCTTTGAGCAGGCAGGACGGCGCTTTCCAGCCCGCGCTGTTTGATCTGTCATTGGTCAACTCCAAGGCGACAATCACGTGACATACGGGAAACAGCGCATACAGCATCGTCATCATGGTCAGCGGAACCGCTTATGGGCTCTAACTACAATGTAAGTACTTTTTAGGATCAGCAGATCCGCTTATGCCATGGCATGAGAGCTATTTTATCTAAACCAGCCAGGCTAGGCAGTGTTCGAACGTTCGTGGATTTTTTTTGTACTGCACAACGACTTCAAACGGTTTCAGTTGCGTACAAGCAAGAGTAAACCCGGGTTTATACGACTTGTAGGCCCTGGTGAGAAGTCTCCCCCAGTCACAAAACTCGTAATGCTCTCAAATGGTTAACTCCGAAAAGCGAAAAAAGTTGTTCGGTTAACTGGTACTGACTTGCTAATAAAAGCAATCTACATACATGTACATGTAAGTCATTGACATTGTACATTGTACTGGAAGTGCAATGGTTGGTATTAAAATTGCGCCCCTGGCCTGAGTGCCCTTTGGCGTTTTTTTTTGCGGCCATCAACACACCATCACACTGATCAATCTCGACTTGAATCGATCGAATCATGTGCCAGTCACTGTTGAGTGCTGTCACACAGATAATTAAAGACTCGCACTAGTAACAGTGTAATAGTAATATACTAATAAGCAGTAAACTGAGCATGAGCGCCACTTGGCACTACTAAGTACTATACCGCACTCTCCTTGCGAATTGCTCCAATCAGCCAACATCGTTCCCATGGTTACAGCACTCCACGCCTCACAACTATATTGTATGTTACCAAGACGGGGTTATGAACTCTTGATCATGTTGATGTTATAATTATTACCAAGAGTACATAAACCAGAGTGTGCAACTGTGCATATCAGATCTGAAACAGCGCAGTTCGTGCACTACGTCACCCTGATGAGATAAGCCAAGCCGCGACTTGCGTACAGCTCAAGTGTTCATGTTTCATAGCCCGGAATCAGCCAAGTTTGCTTGATTTTAGACGTCCTGTTTCAGGATTTCGGTGTTTTGTGTGACTGTGTACGCTGCGTACATCCACCGACAAGTAAAGTCACCAGGCTATCCGTCTCAAAAAACCGAAATCAGGACAAACTCAGTGAACTGCACCACCGCGACTGGTTACGCAACTTTTCACCATACCTGTGGCTTACCATGCCGTCAGAAATGACGTAGTGCACGAATTACGCTCCCACATGCACAGGAACCATCCCGAGTTGCACACTCTGGTTTATGTACTCTTGTTATTACTGATGCTACCTTCAAAGCAGGGAGTAGTACAATACCGGTATTTTACCACTCCCTGCTTCAAAGCATGGAAAGACACACACGGCGCGCACGCACGCACACAGCTCGAGTACTGTAATTTCACAAATTTTCGGTGTACTTTTATTTTCGGTACTTTCGGTGCGTCTGTTTCACACCTAAAATTTCAATACACCGAACAAACACTAACGCACAAAATCCAATAGGGAACTGCTTGTCTGCACCGAAAATTTCTGTTCACCTAACCTAGCCTGTTGCCCTCATACCGAAAATATTGAGCACCGAAAATTTCTGAAATTAGAGTATCGTCACAAAACACGACCTGCCAGTAGTACATAACAATGCAGTACGATACATCGACATGTATGCTACACTACAAGTACAAGGCTTTAGCAGTTAGTACTGAACGGTAAACGTTTACACTTTCCGTACAGACTTCATTAATTTTCACGCGTCCCTGCTTCACCTTGTTCACACCTCTAAACCATCTCCACCAGTCAACTAACTGCCACTCAGTATTCCCACAAAGTCACAAACGGCAACGTAACTCGAGAACATTCCTCAAGCTAGGCTAGGCTAAAGCTTCATTTTCCTACACAGCCGAACGGTTGTGTGTGTGTGTATGTGTGTGTGTGTGTGTGTGTGTGTGAGCTGTTGAATGGTGCAATCCCAGCACAAGCTGCTATGGCTTCTGCTGTAGCATCGCTATCATCGCCTCCGGCGATGGGCGTCCAATGGTCCGTGTGTGTGTGTGTGTGTGCGTGCTGTGTTTCTCAAGTTTCTCGATGGTCCTGGAAGCAGTATCCTCCATTCCGGCCCAGTCTGAGCACCGCCACCATGTACCAAGAAACGAAGCAGTGGGTACCGAAACACCACGGCCCGGTAAAACTATTCGCAGAATTCAAGTCACTCGTCGAAACATCAAGCTTCAAGGTCATGACTGTATGGACATCTACAACAGGTATGGTCGTGTTTGCCTTCAAGTAACTTAGTTTATTCGTCAACAATCTGCTTGGTCCGGTTGGCATCGCAATGCCCTGTCACACCCCGCCATGCTTGCGTTTGACCAAGTACAATTATGTACAATAATTATTACCGTATTTTCCCCAATAAATGTACAGTACTTTTATTTTTTCAAAGGTGGTCAGACCTGTACTACTATACGGGAGACTGTACTAGTATTGGAGACGTGTACTTTTATTGTTTCTGGGAAGATTGATTGCCTGGGTTGGGTGGCAAACAACTCGTGATAATGATGCTGTAAGGCTGTAAATACACCCAACCCTGGTAAGAATCAGTGTACAAAGACACAAATATGATGAACGGGTAAGAAAAACGAAGTAAGGTGGACCCTGGTATCTGTACCCCACTAATGCCCATCACATCATTCCGGTATGTACTATTATTAGAGACGTGTCCTTTTATATTTTCGATCCACACCCAACATGTACTACAATTGGGGACGTACTAGTAATGGAGACGTGTACGTTTAATGTGGAAAATACGGTATGTTTTATTTTATTTTATGTGCATGTATGCAGATACAGATACTTTCCTTCTTGTGTTGTTTTCCCTAGTTTGACCATGCATGCCACCGGCGCTATATCAGAAGACGGAAATCCAGAACACCAACGACATGTCCAGTGCAACAGCGTGTAAGAAGCGAAGCACACCAGTCACGATCACCTGCCCTGCACGGTCATGACGGGCACTACACGGGCCGCACGGTACGCGGTCCTGACGGAGTCGACGGACAGACTCAATCTACATTTTTGTCATGTACATGTACATGCGCGCGTGTGCGTGCGCGCATGTGTGTCGTGAAAGTGTCTGTCCCTGATAGTGTGCAGGTAGCGGCGGCAAAACTACTCAACACAATTTATACAGTGTAATAGCGTTACTCAGTACTTTTAGAAAGACCTTTTTGGAAAGTCTTTCCAATTTCTATCCGACGAATACTGAAAATAGCTACTCCAGCTACTCCTTGAATGTTTCCAGTGCCAATGACTACATGTATGTGGCCCCAGGGAGTCGTGAGACCTGGTTGAGACCTGGTTGAGACCTCGGATCGCGGAATGAGCCCTTCTCTACTCTAGCGTAAGAATAACTAAGATATTCTATATACGCCTTTATATCATTGGGCCTACAATGTAGTTCCCGTTTATTGTGCGAATTAAAATAAATAAACCAACCAACCAGGTACACTATCTACATCTACACTACGTTGCCCGTTTGGTATTGCGAATTCAAATAAAAAACAACAACAACGTAGAAGACGTGCACGTGCGGCGGAAGACGAAGCCGCAAAGCTGGCTAGGCCTTCCCAGTCTCCGTACACCATCTTTTTGGCGCCTTGCCAAAAAACAACAACTGGCAGATACATGTACATGCAGTTGCAATCACGTAGCTGCACAATCATGTAGATCTACAAGTACAAGGTGAACAAAAAATGGCGACCAGTATTGACGAGTACGGACCATACGACTCCCTGGTACGGACGGTATTTTGTCACTGAAAAGGTGCGCTGGCTGTTGTCTGCAACTGTCGACATGTCGAGCCGCTCGACTTGTCTATGACATCGCATTTTTGATTCAAAGCAGATTCTTGCATGTCAGCGACACGAAGTTATTTGCTGGAATGGGGGTGTAACGGTCAACCAGGGGTTCGTTTGTTTCGGTGGAGAGCGGACCTCGGTTGCATTTCTCCGTCCTGTCGGAGGCAATATTCACCAATGGAGGGTGATTCAGCTGCACCGCCCGCTACTACTACACAGCCCGCTACTGGTGCGTCCACTGTGATGAGTTCTGAGAGGAAACAGCAGGACAAACATCGCCGAAAGAACGGTAACAATGGCAGGCTCGAGGGATATCCAGAAGAAGTGTTCGACGAATACGTGGCAATGGACATCTTCACTGCGGCTGCCATCGGCCATTTTGAGCGTCTCAGCGAGTTCCTGTGCATGTCTGACATGGACTGTGACCAGTGCAACAGTGGAGGATGGACACCGCTGATGTATGCAGCGTATGTCGGCCACGACAATGCCGTCAACCTGCTGCTCGACGATGGAAGACTGAACGTGGACGTGTGTTCGCCGACCGGCTGCACCGCCTTGATACTGGCCTCGTCCTGTGGAAATGAATCAGTTGGTTATTTCCTGTTACAGGTGAGGAGGACACATGCGTGTAGTGAGTAGTCTAGTATTGTACGGAGAGCAGTACAATGATAACCTGATAACGTTGTGTTGTGGTGTGTGTTGTTTCTAATCAAAGGTGTGTCTAAGACTCGTTATCGTTTTTGTTTTTGTTCACTATCATAATTATGCTATAGACGAACACTATCAGTTGAGTTCGCTACATCTACAGTAATGAGTTGTGGACATAGTCATTGATATCCACTGGAATGGCCAGGGGCTGGCACCCTCACTGCTTTAGCGTGTATACGCACTGTAATTCACGTAAAGAAATAAAAATAAAAATAAAGAGTAGCTCACGTACACACTGTCAAATGGACAAGCAATGCTCACTGCTGAAAGCCTGAAAACGTGAGTGTGCCCCATGGCCGCTTGATTTCTCAACACCGGGATTCCAATATCCACAACTGTACTAGCTGCACTGGATAGGAGGAAACGAGACACCCTCGAGTTTACATCACCACACTGTAACCTGATGTGACGTGTAAACACCGACCTCCTTTCCTATGATTATAATTTATGATACACTCTATGCGCCACAAAGTAATCCCCCCTCCCCAGCATGCAGACAAGAATTTGAAGAACTTACAGGTCTAGACGATACATAACATCCTGGCCGATGCATGCAAACTGGCCTGTTGGGGAGGGAGAGCAGTGTAGCAAGAAGAGGCCACGGGTGTGTGTGATCCCCCGGTAGGGGTAAGACAGGTGTGCTGGGTTCAAATCCCGCTCGTGGTGCCTTATGTCCAGCATTAGCTATTGTGCAGTTTAACGAAGAAGTATTCAATGTGATCGGCCTGTTGGTCTAGGGGTATGATTCTCGCTTTGGGTGCGAGAGGTCCCGGGTTCAAATCCCGGACAGGCCCATGTTTTATTCTTTTTTTTAACGAACCTAACAATATTCAGATGTCCTTTCTACATACAAAGTCAGTCATGAGTCAGTTATCGTCTGTACAAGGACCAGTATAGTCTTTTTCGGAATATTTTTTCTCTAGTACATGTTTTTTTCCAGGATGCGTAGACTCTGCAGCAGCCAATACATAACTTACACATAACAGTACTGCCTGGTGCTGACGAACTCAACTGGGAACTCAACTGGGGGTTCAGAGTCATAGCCTAGGTTGGTTATGAATTCATGTAGAACGGTCTATAGAATTATACATTAGTTGAGCCACTGTGTACATAATTATGGGTATACCCGGGCTGTGCCTGGTAAAATTCTAGCGTCCGACAGTACCACAAGTCAGGCACCAGTACGATGCCAGTGACACGGACAGAAGGATAAGACTAACACGGAGGAGCAGGGGCAGCGAGTTGCTGCAGTGTCGATGAGGTTTTCCAGACTCGTCCTAACCATACCCAAGACATCTAGGTCATGCATGACCTGACCAACACATCAATTTGGCCGTATGAGTAGGACAAATGGGAATATAGTCCTCATCGGTGTGAATACCGACCATCGACCTTGCATTAGAAAGGTGTCTCAATTCGCGAGTTGTTATTCGTGAGGTTGAAACATGAGAGTAAGTAGTCAAATGGGCACTGGGTCTGAGGATCGTGCCGTTATTCGCGAGTTGTCGTTTATACACGAGGTCCTTATTCACAATGACAAGCGGTTGACTGTACTAGAAGCAAGGGTTGGAGTTAGTATTGACTATTGAGTGTACTAGCGACCCACAGCATGGCAGAGCCCGTCTTGCTGAGCAACGTATTTAGTTTACAGACCCTTTCCTTGAAAATGCTGCTGGAGGCACTTCCAGGTGTGGAGCCGTTGCTGCATGAGAGCCACATGAACACCGTTCCATGCAAAGACGTCAGAAAACGGGAATGATCAGAGGGGGTCGTGAGGTGAGCGGGGGGGAATGGAATCTACCTTTTGATCTTGATAAAGAAAAAGAAACACATCTGCCACGTTCAATTTTCAGCTAGGAGCAAACTTGTGTTAGCTCTTTGCACCTGATAAAGAGAGGTTTTGATGAAACGAGTAAAAAAATTGGGCCTGTCCGGGATTTGAACCCGGGACCTCTCGCACCCAAAGCGAGAATCATACCCCTAGACCAACAGGCCGATCACATCAGCTCAACTACACTGTATAGGAATGATGTGCGGACATAATGAATAATGTGCGTGTGAGAAGTTATGCATGCGTTGTCCGGTTGTCTTCCCCACAGCATGGTGCCAGCATCGACATGCGTGATGCAAACGGTCGCACGGCACTCTTCTACTCTGCCAGCCAGGGACATAAGAATATGGTGGGAATACTACTGGATCACAATGCCGATATAGAAGCAAGGTACTAGTTGGCCAAAGTGGCAGTATCCTATTGTGAGCCATTGCAATCTAATGTACTTGGTGTGTACGATGAAGCTTTCTGCTAAATTGAATATTCGTAACCTTTATCCGAAGTTTTCTCAGGAGGGACCGTTACTGATGTACGTGCCAGCTATAGCTGGATAATACAACATTTCACACACTGTGGATAATACAACATTTCACACACTGTGGATAATACAACATTTCACACACTGTGGATAATACAACATTTCACACACTATGGATAATACAACATTTCACACACTGTGGATAATACTACATTTCATACACTGTGGCCGTCTCCCTCTTTTCTAAAATGTGATTGCTGTTTTGCAGTGAATCTGAGTTTGGGCTGACTCCACTAATGGCCGCTGCACAGGAGGGTCACGAAGGCGTAGTCAGCCTTCTAATCGCTCAGGTACCGTGTGTGTGTGTGCGTGTGTGTGTGTGTGCGTGTGTGTGTGCGTGTGTGTGTGCGTGCGTGTGTTGTTCTTCATGCTGTAGCACCGTCAGATTGTATTCAAAGTGTATTGATCACTAGCAGCACTGCTTCACTATAGCCGGATACACGATTCTCAGCATTGCACACTACTCCGGCTCAGCATTGCACACTACTCTCAGCATTGCACACTACTCTCAGCATTGCACACTACTCTCAGCATTGCACACTACTCTCAGCATTGCACACTACTCTCAGCATTGCACACTACTCTCAGCATTGCACACTACTCTCAGCATTGCACACTACTCTCAGCATTGCACACTACTCTCAGCATTGCACACTACTCTCAGCATTGCACACTACTCTCAGCATTGCACACTACTCTCAGCATTGCACACTACTCTCAGCATTGCACACTACTCTCAGCATTGCACACTACTCTCAGCATTGCACACTACTCTCAGCATTGCACACTACTCTCAGCATTGCACACTACTCTCAGCATTGCACACTACTCTCAGCATTGCACACTACCCAGCTGCGCTAGTTGCCATGTATGAATAAAGGGAACGTAGTGATTTCAGTTCGGATCGGACTGAGTTGCGAGAGCTATAGGAAGTAGCAACTGCAAGATGTTCACTTGCACAACCTGATGGTATGATGTTGACAAGCATGTGCTTGCACACACTGACAGTCTTGCAAGTGATGTCCTACGCTTCGCCTCACTGACCCCCACTCTTTTCTTCTCTCTGTGTCAAGCCCGAACAATTTGTTGTTCTCTGTCCGCCACTGTAGGGTGCAAATGTACGCGCTGTGAGTGACTACGGCCACACAGCAAGATCACTGGCGCAAGGCTGTGGCTCAATGGTGGTAATGACGTTACTGGAAAACGCTGCACAAGAATGCAGAGTGGCACCAAGATCTATACGCAGTGAAGCAGGTTAGGACGTAATAGTTAGGCAGTGCATAGTAGTGTGTAGATGGTAAATAGTTCGGCAGTGCATAGTAGTGTGTAGATGGTAAATAGTTCGGCAGTGCATAGTAGTGTGTAGATGGTAAATAGTTCGGCAGTGCATAGTAGTGTGTAGATGGTAAATAGTTTGGCAGTGCATAGTAGTGTGTAGATGGTAAATAGTTCGGCAGTGCATAGTAGTGTGTCGAGAGATGGTACCTGATCTACTACTACTTTTCCTCCTCCTCTCGTAATCTGCTATCTCGTTTCTCTCTCCCTCATTGATCAGTGCTTTCCTTCTCTGGATGTGGTCACTTCACTTATGCAACTCCCCTATCATCAAACCAGTTCTTTAGAGTCTGGTTATGCTTGGGATAGCTGAATGTCTTTCTCAACTAAACACTTCTGAAGGTCATTATCATCCATTACTCAGCTAACAGGCGGTGCACCTGAGGCTGGTGAATTCATTGTACCGACAATGCATGAAGCTCAGAGTTTGCAGCGGACGGGTTACTATCACGGCAAAATTCCTGGATTACATCATTTTAGCTACGTAGCGCGTGCAAGAAGGATTCAAGCAGGTCTCCTGCTAAACAACAGTGAACTGCAACTCTATGCTGCTTCCCGCCACATATCTGCACCAACCATGATGCAATGCAGGAATTCTTCAGTGACAAACACCCATGCAGAGAAAACTAGTCACAAGCTGCACACACTGGGTATAATGTACACTTGACTGCACATTTACATGTAGCTATCTCTTACACATGCCGCCTGTACTGGTTGTAACGCTGGTGGGCAGGCTGTCTCTACATCAGCTATCACATAATGCACCTCTGTTGACAGGCCAATCAAACAATGCAAGGCATGTTCTTTTCTTTTGAATGTTTTATCCCCTCGTAAAGGACTATCCGATGACCTGTGTAGTGGGCTCACACCACCACAGTATGAGGGCGAATGGATCGGCAAAGCAGCCAGTTCACCCCGCAAGCACATTCACCGGCATAACCAAGGGCACAAGTCTCGCAAGCGGCATGCTTCTGCCGGCAGTGGTGCCAGTGCATCGGGAAGGTCCGGTATCCACGACGGCCCTGCAGCAGTTGCACATCTTCTCAACTCAGCCACAGCAGATGCTCTGGCAGCAGCCAGGGCTCCCGGGCCGCATGACCAATCACCGGCAGATGCAGCGGTGCAAAGAGGTCTCTCACAGAACACATATGATGGACAACACAATAGTAATGACGACCATTACGGTGGTGATGACGATGATGGAGAAAGCAGCAGCAGCGGGAACAGTAGTAGCAGTCCTGATGACTTTGATGCTGGCAGTGACGATGACGATGACAATATGACAAGTGCAGACCGTTTTGCCAACATGGCCGTGAGTACAGTGCGTGCATCAAGTGGAGAGAGCACTGGATCCAGTCCACAGAGCAGTGACATGGGACGACAACTGGCCGAGCTCTGCTCTCTGTCTACATCGGATCATGCCACTGGTAAGCTGAGTAGCCGGCATGTCAGTGCAAGCAATGGTGCTGGGACCAACAGCACTCGTTCGGGGAAGCACAGTAGTTGCAGCGGGTCTGTTGCAAACCCACACTTCGTTGCCACCAGACAGACCAGCACCTCGACGGAGTCAGATTCTCCAAACAGTTCCCAGGAATTACAGCCATCGCATCGTGCCGCCTCTAACACATCCGCAAAACACCACGCGAGCCGACCGCAAACAATTGAGGAGTTCCTCTCAGCTCTGGGTCTCTCTAAGTATCTGCCGCTATTCGAAGAACAGGACGTGAACATGCATGCATTTCTGACATTGACGGATGATGACTTGAAGGAAATTGGACTAAAGTAAGTTGCAAGCTGTTGTGTATACATAGCATACTCAGAATGCACACTCGGTGACATAACAGCCTAAGTTATCGTAAGCACTGCTTTTAAATACAGTCAAATATAACCACCCTCCTAAGCGGTAGGAGGTGAGTAGATCAGACCCACCACAAAGTGGTCTGCATCTGCGCCTTGATCCAAGAGTGTGGTGGCGTTCCTGTGGATGCGGGAAACTTGGCCGCCAGCCGAGTCTCACGCGAACCGTAATTTAATTAAAATTAACAATGACCCTCGATCGTGTACAAGAAAGGGGTCGTTACTCGCAAGTTGTCATTCGTGAGGTTGAAAGCATGCAATCAATTGGTCACTAGGTCTGAAGAGCGTGTCGATATTCGCGTGTTGTTGTTATACCTGTAAGTAAATATATGTTGACTCCACATACAATCAGAGTCGCTCAAGACAGTTCGGATAGAGTAGTCGAGCACAGCCAATCAGCCTCCCAACTCTTCTCTTGCATGCACCCATCTGCTTGCATACTGTTGTGGCCAAAGGAATCCGGCCCGTGAGCCGAAAGCAGCACCAAGGATTGTGCGGTCCCTGCGGTTCTCGGATGGGTGTTTCGAACGGTGCATGATATCATTGAAACGGAAGTGCAGTGCTGCTTTTGACTTGCGCGTCAGTTTTCTTTGGTCACGACTGCAGGAACACACGTACCTATGCACACCACCCTGTACTGCCGTTGATGCTGCTAACCACAGCACGTGTGGTAAATAAAGTTGCAGCGCGTTTGTAAATTGTGTAAGGTGTCATTGCGGGTCACAGCAACTCTGCAACCCTTCGATTACCTTCCTGCATTCATGAAACATGGTTGCAGTAGTGTGCAGGGTTTGTGCAGCCATGACCTGGGACTGTTTCTCCGGCTTTGTTTCCTGTGTTTCCGTGCCTTGTCTTGTAGACTGTTTGGTCCGCGTCGCAAGATAACATCTGCAATAGCCCGTTGGCATAGCCAGGCATGGACCGGATCAAATAGAGTGAGTTTCTGCCTGCCTGTTGTCTTCTTTTAGTGCCAGGACGATGAAGATAATTTCGATGGTGATGTGTGTACGACGTCCTGCTCAGATGCCCTCGAACCTCATTGAGACGATAAAATCGTGACCTATGCTATACGGTAGCGTTGGGAAAAACTGGTTTTGTATCAAACTCCAAGAAAACACAGAAGTTGCAGGACCAGTTAGTCAGGGTATAGAAACCACATACTTGATGCCCTTGAAAGAACATGCCACGCTAAACCTATTCTTGCCATCCGATGTCACTGTTCTGTAGCTCATGCTGATACCGTGTGACTTTCAAGTGAAGTGCTGCTCAATGAAATCCGATCGAGTGGATCAAGTTTGCGCCCTGTACCAGTACAACATTCCAGTGTTAGCAGGTCTGGGGCTGTACAGCGCTGCCCGGTGTGGCATTCACTCGCTTGGGCTGTACAGCGCTGCCCGGTGTGCCATTCACTCGCTTGATCGGATTTCATTGAGCAGCACGGTGTAATGATGATGACAACATGACTAGTACAGTCATGGCAAGTGAAATCCGACACTTGCCATAGGGGACAGCGCCACAAATGGACATCAATGATGTAATGCACTGCACCTAATTTGTACTATAGAGCCGTATGCATCCCAAACAGATCGAAAGGTCACAGCGTAGATACACACAGTTCACAAACATGGTACACATAAGGAGTATTGGTATCCAGTGCTCATTCATTTTTGCCAGCACCTTTTGAAACTTGACTGTGAACCTTGACTGTGATGAGTAGATCTACCTAGTACGAGTTCTGTCATGAGACAGATCAAGTTGTATGTAACACATGCACTACGTACGTATGCAGGGCTGCAGGGGCTGCAGACTGCATGGTACAGCAGGGGCGTAGCACCCGCTACGACTGGTACGACCATGGCCGTACCACTTTTCGAAAAGTGTGGTCCGTCCGGAACGTGCAAAACCGTAATAAAAAAATCAGGATCCATCGATGCATATGCGCATCAGACTTTGACCTTTTTCTAGACTCGTACTCGTAGATCTGTCATGCATCTGTGCATGTCCATGCACGTCTCTTCTGCCCGTGAAATAATTCTATGACTTATAAACTGTGCCAGAAGTGTGCCAGAAGGTCCCAGAACACAGGATTTTGTGTCTTTTTTACAAAATTTTCCCGGGGGAGGTCCCCCGGACCCCCTCCAAAACGGCCTTCGGCCGCGCCGACCTTTAGTCGTACCACTTCCAAAAACCCCTCCTACGCCACTGTACAGTCCCTTATGCTAAGTGTCGGATTTCACTTGCCACAACTGTACTACTTCAGTCCATGCCACCCCGTCTTGCGCAATACAATGTCTATGCAATTGTATGCTGTGGGAGGCTGTTCCTGCTAACCTTTGACATTTTACAAATATCAGTAGCACATGGCAAAGATGGCGTGAAATACCCAGGGCTTAGGTAGGGGTGGACTTGCAGCCTAGGTTTGTGCTGTATGAATAACGATATTGTTACAGCAATGCTGCCATCCACACTTCTCAATCTGCCACCAGATCAAGTGCGATTGGATGTACTAGTACTAGTACTACTTCTACTTCTTTCGCCTGTACATGTGTGCTTGTCGTAGCTTGAACAGGCGTATGCAGATCACATGGACATACAGCTTCGGGAACTAACAGAGAAACATCAACAGGTAAGCTTGACTGTGGCTGTGGTTACCTGGAAATCACTTTCTTACCGTGCTGAATCGCAAGCCTGCTCAATCGGTTCAGAATAGTTTCACAGGTTCACGGCACGTCACTACAAGTGTGAGAGCATAGAGCATGGGAGCATAGAGACTGAGAGGCTTAGAGCATGGGAGAGCATAGAAACCGAGAGGCTTGACAGTACAGCATAGAGACCGAGAGGCTTGGCAGTACAGCATAGAGACTGAGAGGCTTGACAGTACAGCATAGAGACTAAGAGGCTTGACAGTACAGCATAGAGACTGAGAGGCTTGACAGTACAGCAGAGGGCCTAAGAGGCTTGACAGTACAGCATAGAGACTGAGAGGCTTGACAGTACAGCATAGAGACCGAGAGGCTTGACAGTACAGCATAGAGACCGAGAGGCTTGACAGTACAGCATAGAGACTGAGAGGCTTGACAGTACAGCATAGAGACTGAGAGGCTTGACAGTACAGCATAGAGACCGAGAGGCTTGACAGTACAGCATAGAGACCGAGAGGCTTGACAGTACAGCATAGAGACCGAGAGGCTTGACAGTACAGCATAGAGACTGAGAGGCTTGACAGTACAGCATAGAGACTGAGAGGCTTGACAGTACAGCATAGAGACCGAGAGGCTTGACAGTACAGCATAGAGACTGAGAGGCTTGACAGTACAGCATAGAGACCGAGAGGCTTGACAGTACAGCATAGAGACCGAGAGGCTTGACAGTACAGCATAGAGACCGAGAGGCTTGACAGTACAGCATAGAGACTGAGAGGCTTGACAGTACAGCATAGAGACTGAGAGGCTTGACAGTACAGCATAGAGACCGAGAGGCTTGACAGTACAGCATAGAGACTGAGAGGCTTGACAGTACAGCATAGAGACTGAGAGGCTTGACAGTACAGCATAGAGACCGAGAGGCTTGACAGTACAGCATAGAGACTGAGAGGCTTGACAGTACAGCATAGAGACTGAGAGGCTTGACAGTACAGCATAGAGACCGAGAGGCTTGACAGTACAGCATAGAGACTGAGAGGCTTGACAGTACAGCATAGAGACTGAGAGGCTTGACAGTACAGCATAGAGACTGAGAGGCTTGACAGTACAGCATAGAGACTGAGAGGCTTGACAGTACAGCAGAGGGCCTAAGAGGCTTGACAGTACAGCATAGAGACTGAGAGGCTTGACAGTACAGCATAGAGACCGAGAGGCTTGACAGTACAGCATAGAGACCGAGAGGCTTGACAGTACAGCATAGAGACTGAGAGGCTTGACAGTACAGCATAGAGACTGAGAGGCTTGACAGTACAGCATAGAGACCGAGAGGCTTGACAGTACAGCATAGAGACCGAGAGGCTTGACAGTACAGCATAGAGACCGAGAGGCTTGACAGTACAGCATAGAGACTGAGAGGCTTGACAGTACAGCATAGAGACTGAGAGGCTTGACAGTACAGCATAGAGACCGAGAGGCTTGACAGTACAGCATAGAGACTGAGAGGCTTGACAGTACAGCATAGAGACCGAGAGGCTTGACAGTACAGCATAGAGACCGAGAGGCTTGACAGTACAGCATAGAGACCGAGAGGCTTGACAGTACAGCATAGAGACTGAGAGGCTTGACAGTACAGCATAGAGACTGAGAGGCTTGACAGTACAGCATAGAGACCGAGAGGCTTGACAGTACAGCATAGAGACTGAGAGGCTTGACAGTACAGCATAGAGACTGAGAGGCTTGACAGTACAGCATAGAGACCGAGAGGCTTGACAGTACAGCATAGAGACTGAGAGGCTTGACAGTACAGCATAGAGACTGAGAGGCTTGACAGTACAGCATAGAGACCGAGAGGCTTGACAGTACAGCATAGAGACTGAGAGGCTTGACAGTACAGCATAGAGACTGAGAGGCTTGACAGTACAGCATAGAGACTGAGAGGCTTGACAGTACAGCATAGAGACCGAGAGGCTTGACAGTACAGCATAGAGACTGAGAGGCTTGACAGTACAGCATAGAGACTGAGAGGCTTGACAGTACAGCATAGAGACCGAGAGGCTTGACAGTACAGCATAGAGACCGAGAGGCTTGACAGTACAGCATAGAGACTGAGAGGCTTGACAGTACAGCATAGAGACCGAGAGGCTTGACAGTACAGCATAGAGACCGAGAGGCTTGACAGTACAGCATAGAGACTGAGAGGCTTGACAGTACAGCATAGAGACTGAGAGGCTTGACAGTACAGCATAGAGACCGAGAGGCTTGACAGTACAGCATAGAGACCGAGAGGCTTGACAGTACAGCATAGAGACCGAGAGGCTTGACAGTACAGCATAGAGACTGAGAGGCTTGACAGTACAGCATAGAGACTGAGAGGCTTGACAGTACAGCATAGAGACCGAGAGGCTTGACAGTACAGCATAGAGACTGAGAGGCTTGACAGTACAGCATAGCGACCGAGAGGCTTGACAGTACAGCATAGAGACCGAGAGGCTTGACAGTACAGCATAGAGACTGAGAGGCTTGACAGTACAGCATAGAGACTGAGAGGCTTGACAGTACAGCATAGAGACCGAGAGGCTTGACAGTACAGCATAGAGACCGAGAGGCTTGACAGTACAGCATAGAGACCGAGAGGCTTGACAGTACAGCATAGAGACTGAGAGGCTTGACAGTACAGCATAGAGACTGAGAGGCTTGACAGTACAGCAGAGGGCCTAAGAGGCTTGACAGTACACACCCACTGTTTACAGTGAGCTGTACAGAGAATATAGACATTCTGGAAATTCTGTAATTGAGGATAAAAAATAAGTCAGACGTGCCATAAATAGTAAACCAAATAAAATAAATACTTGATGAAAATCCTCACACATTGGCCATTGAGGTATCATTTGAATAACTGGAAGCTTGCAGCTGCAAGAGATAAAATAATGATAATAAGTGATGTTGTTATGGCATGGTGTGTTCCGTACACAGTGTGTGGAACAGCTTCACAGATACCATGCTCAGCTACAGCAAGAACATGATCTACGCGCTGCCACTGAAGCCTGCCTCCTGGATGAGCGCGCGGCAAGTCAGGCTTTGGAGCAGACGGCACGCATGTCACACAAGTCACTGAAAGCCGCAAGAAAGCAACTCGAGCTGGCACTGAAGGGACAATCAAGTCTCCTCGAAAAGATGCAAGGTATGTGTGTCAGCATAAACATTGTATAGAAGCAGTCAGAAGCAGTTAATGTGTAGATGAGCGGGCCAGCCGCAGAATTCGTTGAAATTAGACTAATAACATCACCAGCGAAGTGTAGTTGATACTAAAAGTGGGTGTGCTACCCTCAGCTTGCTCCAACGATGTGCAGAGTTATGACAGCAGTGCAGCACCATAGCATGATCAGTTGTCATGTCTGATGTTGTTTGTTTCTTGCCCAGACTTGGAAGGTAGCAGTGCAGCAGAGGCAACTGTCCTTGCACGGCAGTGCTATCAGCAGATGAAGACAGCATTGAAGTCAATGCAGAGTAGCGGATGATTAATCTGAAAACGATACGAAAGTGGTGAGAGGTCGCAGGCGATTTCTTTTTGAATTCTTGATGGACACTTTGGCAAGCCTTGCTTGATTGATTCTACACCCCTTACAATTACTTGAGTATGAGCGCTTTGTTTGTTTTGATCAACTGGAATTATCATAGAGTTTGCAACCAATTGGAATAGGTGGCTTAATTGCCTCAATTCGAGCCACTTCTTTGACAATGTATTCCTGCTTGACACGTATAACATATTTTCTTATTTTCAAAACTTGAGATTTTATTGTATTAAAGGGGTCGTCCGTAATTTTCGAAAAAATAAAAAATAAGCAAAACGAGTGTGGGCGGTCAAGAACGCTGGCGGATTTTTTTGATTTTTGTACCTTTTTATTATTATTTTTTACTTCAGTGACTTTCATACCGTGACTTTTTGCACTGACTATACTGTGCATACATGTAGTGTACATTGATTGAGTGTAGTGTACATTGATTGAGTGTAGTGTACATTGAGTATTTTTCGCTCCTGCTCTTGTAGTAGTTGAGCACTCTCATGTGCCTTTGCTGTTTGCATTTAGTCAGTTTGAGCACTCGGCAAGGTACGTTCGGGCCTGGTTTAAATTTGGCTTTGGAAATTTTATTTTTCATTGCTATCAGGTTCGGCCTCATTTTCTCTGTGCTGCGCTGATGAGTTCACAAAGAACGAAGTGGGTGTGGGTGGGTCAGAGACAATTTTGCACGAGGACAGATTTTTTAATTTTTCGATAATTACGGACGACCCCTAAAAGCAATTTTGTTGTTAGCGTGAAAGAGGGAGGCTTTAGTCTACTCCCTGCCTGTGTGGTCTCTGGCCGACCTCGTTCACCACACGTTCACCGTTCGAATGCCGCTAGTGGATCCTTCTTCTGCAACAATACTACCAGTAACCATGGCAATCATGGCAGCCCCCCCCCCCCTTGATGACAGTAGAATCAGTACAGCCACAGACCATACTGTGTGCAGCACTAACCTTTCCTGGCTCTGTTGGGGAAATGCAGCATCAGAAGCTAGCTGGGCAGAAGTGCTGGTCAGGACACTGGTTGTAGACGGTCGAGTCTCTTTGCGCTCTGCATGCACGAGCTGCTGTGACAGGACGCAGGGAACTGGTACGACTGCTGCAGCTCTGGTGACACTCACAGTGTGACAAGTGACGTAATAAGTCTAGAGAAGGATCATCTCGATTTCCTCAGTCCACTCTGGCTTGACATGTTCCTGTGCATGGTGTTAGTAACACAAACATGTACGTACACGGACACACATCACCTGTCTGTAGGCTACATACACAGTATGTACTACAGGACTACCGGACTACTGATCACTAAAGAACAGACAGGCTAAAATACTAGTATTACCAGGTGCAGGATACCTATATACACGATGGCTCACTTTATCGACAGTTCTACATGAAAAATAAGAATTGCCTATGGTACGACTCTGAACCCCAGTTCTTTGGCACCAAACAGTATTGCAGAACAGTGTCAGGTGAAGTCCAGCCCTGGGCATCAGCTTCACAAGCTGTGCAGGGTTGGATGTCAGCCAGTACCACCTGGCACATGTTCCCACTGCGTCACAATCTGTTCACATGTTACCGGTATGATGTACAGTAGGACATAAAAGACTGGGCTAACACACTACCTGGCACATGTAATTGTCCCCACTGCGTCACCGTCAGTTCACATGTTACACTATGACATGAAGGACTGGGCTAACACATTACCTGGCATGTGATGGCGCGATGACGGCAGCGATGGATGAACTGGCTGCTGTATGCTGAGTGATGGCGTTGCAGAACATGGTGAAATGCACGGTGGGCAATGCTACATAGGTAACACACACAGACACACACAGACACACCCAGGCACGTGCACGAACGCACACAAACACACAGATCAAGCCCGAATACTAATACTCAGCAGCACAAACAAGTGAGGTCAACCGTAACAATGACTTTCTGCTTTCCTCTCTGCTGCAGGAGATTTCGAAGTGTGTGTTCCAGGCAGTGGCAATCGCACTACTTATACAATAGTTTCACAAACGCCACGTTCTATATGGAGCAGTACTGTGCACATACCTGTCAACTTGTTTGTAGTGTATCGGCAGTCCACCTTGGACACCAGCTACCTGCAATGCAAAAGAAACATAGCTGCCTGGAGTCAGCTGAGATGCAACAGCATAATAACACAATTTGGGAAGGACATGCACCACCATTGTCAAACTCACTTTCTCTTCACAAGATCACTCTCATCAGTACAGCCTCAGAAGATTCAATGGAAAGGCAAGGCACACACTGGGGTGAGTTGCGATGGCTCAACAGAGAGTTCCAAATACACCTGCGTGCAGAGCCTTATAGACATGGGACGCAAATGATGGAGTCAAGGTGTGTGCTGAGAGTGCTCACATGCCTCAGTAACCATGGTGACCATGGTTCTAGCGAGGAAGAAAATAGTAGAGGGGTGGAGCAGGGGAAACAAACATGTTCCAATATTGCTGTGTCACACGAAATGCAACGTATGCACCCGGAACGATCGATTTGTGGCTTCATTTGTGTTGTGTGAACTGAAAAACACAAAAATCGAGAAATGAGTAGGTGACACGTGATCAGCGTAGAGGGTGCTGCTGCCCCCTCCCTTGGCGAGAGCCCTGATAAGGGATAACCTTGGTCCACTGTTGTACTTTTACTGGCAGAGAGAAGGGAATACAGCTCAATACACATACATGCAGCAGTAGAGTACAGTTTTAGTTTCCCCTTCTCTCTACTGAGTATGTGCAGTGTGACAATGCACTGGTCAACAGGAGCAGTGAAGGGTGAGCAGTGCATGCATGGGTGTAGTATGGTAGCAAAGTGGTGCCTCACCATTGGCCGAAGCTGTCGTGATGCATGCTTGAAGAACTCAGCAATGAGGTCAGCCAGTAGCCCTAGTGGTTCATGGGGGTACACAGACAGTGGCATCAACAGCATCAGTAGCATCAGCCATAGCAAATTCAGTGACAGAGAACATTGTAATTTCTTCATCAACATGCGTACGTATTTGACTTATTTCGGTAGAGAAACCAGGCACCTAAATTTAGATTACACCTAAAAGGCACTAGAGTATGCACTGTAAGTGCAGGTAATGCTGGTCACCTAATTCTACATTACCACCTAAAACCTGTCAGGTGCATGACACCGAAATTTCAATGCACCTAAAAGGCACCAGAGTATGCACAGTACGTGCAGGTAATGCTGGTCACCTAATTCTACATTATCACCTAAAACCTGTCAGGTGCATGACACCGAAAACATTTCAATGCACCTAACATTAGATGTTTTACAGTGGTAGAGGTGTTACCCCCCTTTAAGGCCAACATGAACGTTTGCAATGCTTTCCATTGTTCTTCAATCTGATAAGACAGATAAGCAGCCATAGCGCTGTGGATCTACAATTGTAGCCGGTCTCATGAACACTGTTGTCAATCATGAGCACAAGGACTAGACCTGCGAGTCCACACCCGAGGAGCGAATGGGATCGCTGGTCTCGCCTGAACATGAACTTAGGAATGGTTTGAATGCATTCCCGATATCAAGAGGACATAACCCCGAAGAGTGTGCAACTCCAGCTATGGCCCGGGTCTGCGACGGCAGAACTTCACATCACGTGATGAACCCGTACACATTATTCGCACTCTGTGCATGATAGATACAGGGTTGCACGCAACCCTGCTTCGGGTTCAACAGTCTTGTGGTCACTTTGCACTGTTTGCCAACGTAACCTTTTGAGCCATGTCACGTGATGTGAAGTTCTGATGTCGCAGCACAGCATAGAGGTTGTGCAGGCAGTTGCACACTCTAGGGGGTTATGTACTCTTGCCGATATGAACACAGCGAACAAAGCCAATTACATTCTTAGCTTTTTCTGCACTTCTGACTTGACACATAAGACCACCTAGTGTGATAGCCAATCATACTGTACGTGATCTCCAAGTGGCTGTGGGGGCATTGCCCTAACAAGATTTCTTTGCTCTGCTCGGTACAACTGGAGACAAGCGAAGCGTTTGTCCCAGTACATACATCACATACCCTGATCTCCCATTGCACACCGTAGCAATGATGCATGACAAGACAACCCGTCCACTAGACTAAGGCTGAGTTAGTTTTTAACTACCTGGTAGAGTAGAGTAGAGTCACTCTACCGATAGAGGTAGATGGTAGAGGCAAGTGCAAGAACGCTATTCTACCGGATTTAGTAGTTTACACGATATGTACGTGAAATGTTTCTCCTCTGTATGGAGTTGTGTACAAATCCTTGATCCTGCTGGAAATCCCGTAGCTCTACCAACTTTTTCCTGGTAGAGCCGGTAGAGGAAAAGTAGAATATACCCTTTTGAGTAGAATTTTTTTTTCAAAAAACGAACACCTCTACCGAAAGAAGTAGTTTCTACCCAAACCTGTAGATCAAACACGCAGCAGTAAGCAGTAAGGACCTGTGCAAAAGTCGTAACTTTTCTTCGTGTTGTACGTAATCTGTGTGTAGGCACTGCCCTATATCGAAAATGTATTTTTAAAAGCCAGGTGACCCATCATTAAAGTTACACGTTACACTCGGCTGAGAGCAAAGCTTACTGCTCAGGGTGGTGTCAACCATTGATGGACACTTATTCAATATTAAAGAGGATCGTCCCTCTAAAGAGTGGTGTTTGTGTCAGGGGAATGTTATCTGAGTTATATTGTGTATGGTATTGTGTATGGTATTGGGTATGGTACCGGGCATGACACCGGGCATGACACCGGGCATGACACCGGGCATGACACCGGGCATGACACCGGGCATGACACCGGGCATGACACCGGGCATGACACCGGGCATGCCACCGGGCATGACACCGGGCATGACACCGGGCATGACACCGGGTATGACACCGGGCATGGCACCGGGCATGACACCGGGCATGACACCGGGTATGACACCGGGTATGACACCGGGTATGACACCGGGTATGACACCGGGTATGACACCGAGTATGGTATTGTATCGGGTATGACACCGGGTATGGTTGGAACTTCCGACATGTGCAGTAGCCGGGTCATAGTGCCCTGCGCGGATCCGAGCATGCTGTTGAAAGGACAAAAATTAAAATCTTTGGAGTCATATCGTTTCAAACGTCTGTGAGTGTAGTTGTCCTGAAAGTAGAAGTAGGAAAGCCGGTCAGGTCTAGTTTGAGCAGTTATGTTGAAGTCTGCAAGTGCAAAGGCAACATAGGATGCACTTTCTCTCAAAGAGAAATACGAGATCGTGCAGATGCAAGAAAAAGGATTGAAAGCAGCGGCATCGCTCCCAACGTCTGTCGCAAGTCTACACCGTGCTAAAACAAAAAGGACACAATCAAGCATGCCTGCCTTAGCGGTGAGCGGTACTCGTCTGCACAGCGCGTAAGGAAGTCTCGCTGGCCAGAGCTGGATGCCGCTCTGCGAAATTGGCTCACTAGCGCTAGAGCTGCAAATCTGGATGTGACTGATGACATCATGACGATGGAAGCGGAGAAGCTTGCAAGACATTGAGTGGTTCCAGACACGACGTAAAACAGTGCCCAGAAGAAAACTCTGAAAAAAGAAGAAGAAGGAACGAAAGGAAATGGGGACGTCAATCGATGTGGCAATGCGAACAAGATGTCGATGTCGATGTTGACAGCGGGGGATATCAAGCGAGAAGTTCTCAGCGAGCAAAGGCTTCATTAGTCGCTTCAAGGCACGACACCAAGTCTCGCTGAGGATGAAAGCTGGAGAGAGGAGAGAAGCTGCAGCTGATCACAACATCGATCAATGGCTCCACGATGTTCTCCCAACATTGATTGAAGGGTGTTAGGCCCACAAGTAACGTTAGTTCATGCATTATTCATTTGGCCTGGGTAGCTACTTGCGCGCCCATGTATGCCATAGCTACCCAGGCCCTTTATATTGCGTTGCTCTCCTCTTCAACTCGCTCTCTTCAGCTCTCTCTCTTCAATAAGCTCGCTTTCTTCAGATAATCTCTTTCTCACTCTTCAATGTAGTCGTTCCGTTCGTCCTGGTCTCTTGTCTCGTCGTCTATAATAAATGTCGTTCCATCAACCTACCTGTTCCCGTTGTCAGTTGTGTTAGTGAGTAAGAAACCTCTCTTCTTTGGACCTAACATTGGCGCCCAACTTTACTCGACGCGGAGTTCTGCCTCCACAGCTCACGACCCTGAGATGTGATTTACGTGTAGTGTTGCTCCCGTCACTGCTGGACTGTCCTTGTTTATTCGTCACCCCTGTCCGTGTTCGTCGTGGAGCTGTGTCGTCGTGCTGTGTCGTCACGCAATGTCATCCTTCTTCGGACTCAACATTGGCGCCCGACCATTGCTCGGAACCGACGACCCTCGTCCACTACCGCCCGGCATTCGTCTCGTCGTCAGTCTCGTCTTGTCGCCAACCTCGTCTCATCTCCAACCTCGTCTCGTCCAGGTCCACCTCGTCTCGTCCAGGTCCACCTCGTCTCGTCATGCAGGTCAGCTACCTTTCTCTCTTTCTTTTTTGTATGCGTTCCTTCTTCGTCAATTTTTTTGACCACAACATCGATCAATGGCTCCACGATGTTCTCCCAACATTGATTGAAGGGTATGAACCCAAGAATGTATTCAATGCGGACGAAACTGCATTGTTTTACCGGCTCCTTCCTCACCATACTCTAGCATTCCGCGGAGAGAAGTGCCAGGGCGGGAAGAAAAAGGAGAGGCTGAGTGTATTGTTAGCCGCCAATATGGATGGTTGGGAGAAGCTGGTGACACTGGTTATTGGGCATTACAAAAACCCAAGGTGCTTCAAGAATGCCAGATCCTTGCCGGTGACGTACAAGCACTCGAAGAACGCATGGATGACAGGATCATTGTTCAAGGAGTGGCCGATGAATTTCAACCAGGAAATGGCCAAGCAGAAGCGAAAAGTGCTCCTTTTCTCGGACAACTGCTCGACCCACTCAGCCGCAACCCTGACTGCGAACTTCTCGCACATAACCATTCATTACTTCCCTCCGAACTCAACATCCAGGAGCCAGCCGATGGACCAAGGCGTGATTCGCAGCATGAAAGCGGCCTACCGGACCGAGCTTCTGCGGCGCATTGTGGATGCATTTGACTCCGGCAAATCCACTGATGAGGCAAAACCAGCAGCCACGATCAAGACGTTTTCGCTACCGTGCGACCTGGCGAAAAGGAGGTAGTGTGTACTGATGTATCCAGAGTGAATATGAATCGGGTTCATGCTGGAGTGAAAGCAACATGGCTAGTTCCGATGTTGAAGTTAGAAGATGCAGCCAAGCCTCTTGTACACACACACACACACACATACACACACACACACACACACACACACACACACACACACACACACACGCACGCACACACACACACACAGAGCAAAACAGCTGAATAGACCGTCTATGCCCGACCGGCAACTCTTACCCTGCATCAGGTTCATGCTGTGCCTCAGGCGATGTCCCTGGGGCAGACGCCTGCTCAACGCGTGAAACTTCATTGCAACAAACAAGAACGCCTGGTAGACATTCTTCACAACTGTTTGCTCAGAGTTCAGCTATAGAAAGGAAAATCAGCAGACATAACATGGCAAAAAGCAATTCCGAGAAGCCGAAGATGAATGATAGACAACAGAGGACTAGTTCACTCTGCTATGAACCAAACCATCACACAGTGCAAAAAGGCAACAGCTGTTCTCGCTATAGGTTCTTGGCCTGCTGCAGCCTGTCAAGCTGAAAGCATTAGGAACATTGGGCTCATAGTAGTGGTGAAACGAATATACCGAATGTTCGAATATTCGTTCGGTTTGACACATTCGAACGAATATTTCTCATGGCGAATATTCGTTAACCCGGTATGCAGAATCAACCGGGCGACTTCAAACTTTCGTAACTTCGTGAATACTTGACCGAATCGCTTCATTGAAAGATCTATCAGCATTAGCAAACTCTCAGCTGTTGTTTAGAAGCCACCCGAACGCAATCTGCGGTCCTGGAGGGGAGGTATGGCGCTCGAACGAAAATCACGTCTCAAGCTCAAGCTGTTTTTGAGCCTGTGAAAGGCACTTCAGCTGGGGATTTTTGTGAAAAATGACCTAGAAATGATGAAGAAATATATACCTTCGCTCGTCATGCCTAATAATAGTGACAATATCCAATAAAATGACTGAGAGGAGGGCATGTGATGTCATCCGTGTTAACGAAAGGATATTCGTTCGTTCGTTCGTTCAGCCGAAGAACATTTGGCTACTGGGTTTTGATATTCGTTTCACCACTAGCTCATAGTCCTAACCCTCCCTGCCCAAAATAAGATGGCATTGATAGATACATTACTTTAAACTGTACACCGTCCTTGATTATGCAAAGAAAGACGTAGACTCGGCTCATATATGAAATACTAACTTGCTCACAGAGTTTGTTACTATTGCAGCTTAGACACTCACTCCAACAACACAGTCAAAGATTCAGTGTACCACAATACGATTCAGGCAAACTTACCGAGCGATCCAGAAGGATAGCATTGCACTTTGTCTTCAGCGTCCTACCGTAGGCACCACCATGGTTACCATAGTTACAAAGAACAAGAGACAAGAGACAAGAGTATTTCAGAAGCAGTACATTTTACTTCACCAGATACACATGCATTTCTGCCTTCTCGTCAAACAGGAATGTGCCTCAAAACGAGATCAATTTCCGCAGAATGGAATAACAGCTGCTTGCTCCTCAGAGAGCGTTGTTGCTTGTCAACAGATGCTTCTATTGTCTATGCTACTCACATCAGCATGCTGCTCTTGGCAGATACGAACGTGCGGCCAGCGTGGTCCACCGTCAATGAATCAGATAGGTCTACAGCCAGTGAGAAACAATGAAGAGAAAGGAAATAGAAAGAGAGAGAGAGAGAGAGAGAGAGAGAGTGTGTGTGTGTGTGTGTGTGTGTGTGTGTGTGTGTGTGTGTGTGTGTGTGTGTGTGTGTGTGTGTGTGTGTGTGTGTGTGTGTGTGTGTGTGTGTGAGAGAGAGAGAGAGAGAGAGAGAGAGAGAGAGAGAGAGAGAGAGAGAGAGAGAGAGAGAGAGTGAGTGAGTGAGTGAGTGTGAGAGAGAGAGAGAGAGAGAGAGAGAGAGAGAGAGAGAGAGAGAGAGAGAGAGTGAGTGTGAGTGTGTGTGAGAGAGAGAGAATGGGCAAGCAAACCTTACTTCTGTATGTGTTTCACCATCTCAAATGTACATTAGTAGTGAAGTTGGTAACTCT
>NC_088644.1:5045171-5232671 GCF_964019385.1 Sycon ciliatum
TGCAGGGCTGGTATCACAGTGCGTACAGCTGAAAAGGGCTTGCTCCGCAAAACCAAATGGCGGGAAATAATGCATAATTATGGTGAAAGTTGTACAATTCGATTGGAATTGAGCAGGTGCTCCCAGCATCACAACAATACACACACACACACACATGTACCTGGTGTCATTCTCTGCACGGCGCTGTGCCACAAACGACTGCCAGTTCTTGTAGATGTCCTCCACACAATACACAGATGCACCAAACAGGTCAGTGTGTTCATCCTGCAAGTGACAGAGAGAGAGAGAGAGAGAGAGAGAGAGAGAGAGAGAGAGAGAGAGAGAGAGAGAGAGAGAGAGAGAGAGAGAGAGAGAGAGAGAGAGAGAGAGAGAGAGAGAGAGAGAGAGAGAGAGAGAGAGAGAGAGAGAGGGGGGGGGGGTGAAGTGGGGGTGACTAGCCGGTCAGGTACCAAGGCCTGTTGAAGCCGCCGAGACTAGCATGGATTGAAGAAAAGCGTGTTCAAGAGTATGTTGCGTCACTGCTAGCATGATCACTGCTGATAAGACATGGTGACATGTTGGCTTGTTTATTTCTGCACTAAAGAACACGACTAAGTCATGAGATAGAACCAGAGGAAGCAGCACAGTGACAGAATTGGTCACAGAAGATACAGAGATAGAGCCAAACCCTGTGATGATGATGTTGCATGGAAGAATACAGAGTCAGAGTACAGGTGCATGCATAATAGGCTGGGGATATCAATAGCAGTTAGACACAATCGCTATTACCTGTTCAAAGCGCAGGATGTTAAATGCAGCCGTCAGGCGGGAATTGACTGAGCTGCTGACAATAGGCTGCTGCTGCAATGCCCACAAGAATACACACGCACAAACGCACAAACACGCATGCACACAGATACATAGCCGTCAAACTCCCAGGCCGATCGGTGAAGGCAACCGACCGGGCATTTGATAACATGCATGCTTGCTGCTGGCACCATCCGACCATCGTCCTCCCCATGGGCCAGTCCGTTGCATGTGGTCCCCAAACCGAATGGTGACTGGCGCCCATGTGCAGATTACAGTGGCCATAATCATGTAACTGCAGCTGACCGGTATCCAATCCCACATATCCATGACTTCTCT
This sequence comes from Sycon ciliatum, assembly GCF_964019385.1. Lineage (NCBI taxonomy): Eukaryota > Metazoa > Porifera > Calcarea > Leucosolenida > Sycettidae > Sycon > Sycon ciliatum. The sequence goes on from NC_088644.1 coordinate 5,046,297, forward strand.
ACTGCTAGCCTTCATGGAGCCTCAGTCTTTGTGCATACCATCAAATCCCTGCTGCAAAAGACGATATCCCGAAGACGGCAGTTACAACCCCGTTTGGATTGTTCGAATTTGTTCCCATGCCCTTGGTACTCTGGAACGTGACCCAATCGTTTCAGTGTTTCGTTGATCAAGTTCTGCATGGTCTAGACTTCTGCTTTGTATACATTGATGACATCCTCATTGCCAGTTCTGATGCTGAGACTCATCGCACACATGACGTCCGCTCGGTCCTACAGCGTCTGCAAGAGCACGGCCTTGTCATTAATCCTGCAAAGTGTGTATTCTCTGTCTCCTCCATCGAGTTGCTCAGTCACGGTGTCAGTCATCGCGGTATTCAGCCAACATCCCGGCGTGTTCATGCCATTCACCAGTTCAGCCCACCAACCTCTCTCCGTCAGCTTTGTGAGCCTCTAGGTATGGTGAACTTCTACCGCCGTTTCTGTGCCGCCGTCGTTAAGCCTCTCACAGATCTGACCATCGGCAAAAGTAAGCATGACTCTTCATTCTGTTCGTCTGAAGCTGCTGCCTCTGATTTTGATCATGTGAAATGTCTTCTAGCTGCCACTACAGTATTATCACACCCTACCCGTGAGGCACCAATCAGTACCATGTGTGATGCATCTGATTATTGTGTAGGAGCCACGCTTCAGCAGTTTGTTAATGGTGCTTGGCAGCCGCTCACTTTCTGTAGCAAGACGTTTCCCCCCACTGAATGCCATTATCCTACTTTTGGTTGCAAATTATTATTATTATCTGGCTCTTTATCTAGCTGTAAAGCACTTTCGTCATTACCAGTGTGTTGAAAGTCGGTCATTTCATGTCATGACAGATCACAATCCGCTGACCCATATCATTCACTTGCCATCAACTCGCCATTCTCCCAGCGACGCACGGCCCTAAGTCTTGTCCTTCATAGCCAAATTCACTACCCACATCCGCTACTAGTATGTCAAGGGCACATTATCACGACCACTGGATGCTATTGTCCAGCCAGCCAGCCTCCGTCGACTTCATTGCCCTCACTATCACTCAGAGCAGCTATCCTTGAGTTCTTAACAACAACACCACCAACACCAGCAACATCAGCAACACGACGAGCAATGGACTACAGTTACCAGCCGCAAACAGAGAGGCTCTCTTGGTTCCCTGCGAAAAGTATACTTTGTTGGAAATATTGACGACAGTTGCGACGTAGACTCCATAACGTCACACTGTGTGCAGAATGGCATCACACACACACAGCTTGCCGCACCTTTCCTTCTCGCAAGCATGTAGGCACAAAAGCTGCAAGGCTTACAGTCCGAGAAGACCAATGTGCAGCCATCAAGACAGATGGGTTTTGGCCAGCGCCCATTCAGGTTCGGCCACGGGACTTCAGCGAGGCAAATAGGCCCACAGCCACCAACTAATCGACCGTGTTCCCACTCAATCCCCACGCACCAGTCTTCATACCTCGCACCTATCGTGCCCAACCCCAGAGCACCCACAGAAGTAAACATAGGTCACATTAACATCAGAAGTCTTCGGAGTAAGGTTCATGATATTCATAAAATTCTGCATGATCATAAAATCCACGTCCTCTCTGTCAATGAGACCCACTTGGACAGCAGCATTAGTGATTATAATTTGAGCATACCAGGGTACAGGATCTACCGCAACGACAGAAACCTCCATGGGGGGCGGTGTATGCTTCTATATAACCAACCAGTTCCATGCAACAGCACTCCCCCTCCTAGGTATCCAGATCTTGAGAGTCTGCATGTAGTACTTCAGCCAAGCAACAACATCCGTTCCAGTAAACCCGTTATCAGCACTGTGCACCGTCCCCCCAGCGCGACAGTTGAATTCTGGGAGCGTCTCTCGCAGCAGCTGGACACTCAAGTTACACGCCTTGGAAGGCGTGTTGTTCTTGGCGACTTCAACACCAATGTACTCCAGCCCCGATCACACAACTACGCCCACCTGCAACAGCTTTGCTCCAGCCACTGTTTGTCGAATGTCGTTAAAGTGGTTACACGAACCCCGTCCAACACCTGTCTCGACTTAGCCCTAGTAGAAGATGTCCTCACAGTCGGCCATGTATCTGCCACGTCCCTGCACGATATTACTGATCACCACCTAGTTAAAGTGGTACTCCAGTTAGCAGACTGGAACCCCCCCCCCCCCCCCCCACCTGAGCATAGCTATCGCCTCGTTCGAAAGCCGGGCATTTCCAGTATCGACTATGCCCAGTTCGACAGAAGGCTGCAGGCCAGGTTGGAACGGAATCCTCCAGATTGTGCGTCTCTAAACAGCTACACTGAACATGTGATCGCATCCATCACCACCACTACTGATGAGCTAGCACCCATCCAACGTATCCGTGTGTCCAATTGTCCCAAACCTAAGCCTCACCCATGGGTCACACCTCAGCTAAAGCATTTGATGCAACAGAGAGCAACTCTGCATCGTAAGCTAAAGCGACAACCTGGCAGCACTGTTGTCAAACAGCAGTACAGAGCAATACGTAGGAAAGGAAAACTCCTCGACCGAAAGCTGAAGTTGAATTACCTGATCCAGAGATTTACTGCATCGAAGCTCGACCTTCGCGGGCAGTGGGCACTGCTGAATGCCCTCTCCGGTAGACGTAAAGTGAAGAACCAGCCTACTGCATCTCTCGATAAGCTGACAGCAACATTTGCCAATATCGTACACGATCCAACCCGCCCCACCAGTATATGTCTCCGTCCGAGCACTCATCAGCCGTACCATGCTGCTCAACTTTCCCAGTTCCGACCTGTTACTGTAGAGTGCATTACTAAACTGTTTAAGTCAATCAACACAAGCAAATCACCTGGTTCTGATAACGTGCTACCGGCAGTGCTGAAACATGGCCGGGAGCCCATCACTGCTTCCATCACGGATATAATCAACCAATCGCTCCGCACTGGCCATGTTCCGGACTTATTTAAGAATGCTACGGTAAGCCCGGTTTTCAAATCTGGTGATTCCAATTGCTCTACCAATTACCGCCCAGTTTCGTTGCTGCCTCTTTGTAGCAAAATACTAGAGCGTGTTGTCTTGGAGCAGCTCAATGCATTTTTCAAGTCTAATGACATTCTGAATGTGAGGACTGCCTGGCCCTAGTTGTTGATGAATGCCTGAAGGCTCTTGATGAGAATGAGTATTGTGGTGTAGTATTTGCCGACATGAGCAAAGTATTTGACAGAGTGAACCATCAAGGCCTAATCAATGAACTGCAGAATGTTGGGATAGCTGGCACCGCCCTTGCATGGTTTGCAAGCTACCTAACAAACCGCATTCAGAGAGTTCGAGTAGGACAGGCACTCGGTGATGCCCATCCATGCACAAGAGGCGTCCCTCAAGGCTCTGTCCTTGGGCCACTGCTCTTTTGTATATACATCCGCGATGCACCACAATGCTTCAGGCATTCATCTAACAAACTCTTCGTAGATGATGTAACTTTCCATATCCGCAGCCATTCGTGTCAAACAGTAACTACTCGACTGAGTGAGGACCTGGCTGCTCTCGATGGCTATCCTGAAAGAAAAGGACTGTTATAGAATCCATCTAAGACCCAGGTTTTAATACTTCGCCGCCCTGGTAAAGAGCTGCCACCTGGTACAGCAGTTCTCTGTCGTGACACCCCAATTTCCCCCTCTGCTTCCACCCGCTATTTAGGAATATTAGTTGATGAGCATCTATCCTTTTCAGACCAAGTAGCAGCAGTGTGTACATCTGTTAACAAGAAAGTAGGAGCCTTTGTGCATGCAAAACAGAATATCAGTATCTTTGGCAAGCGACTGTTCTACCTCTCTATAATTCAGTCTACGCTTGAGTATGGCAGCACCGCATACGTACACTGTTTGTCGCAAGCTCTTTATAACAAACTTCTTGCTGCCAGCCGCTTAGCGCTAAAGAGAATTTTTCCTTGGATAGAATGACCCCAACTGCCCTTCTCTACAGTAACACCAATGTATACACCCTTGAACAACGCCTCAATTTCAAGACCTATGTATTTGTGTATCGCTGCCTGAATGGCCTTGCTTGCTCTCTCCTACAAGACCGCTTTACTCTTCGTGCTCACGGTGCTCACACTGCTGCGCTTACCCGTGGTCAGGTGTCTGCCACGCTTGTTTTACCCCCTGCTAGCACACGCTATGGTTTCAGTGCAATTTCTTACGTAGGCCCTGACCGGTGGAATGCACTGCCACCTGCTTACCGCCTTTCTAATCCACCTGCTGAATTTCGTTCATCCATCAAGACTTTCTTAGGGTTCCCTGTAAGAAGGCGATGACGCCTGTTGGGAATTCCCTAGAAAAATAAGAATAATAAATAAATAAATAAAATTCTTCCTCGCTCTGTGAAATAACAATTCATCTAGCTGATACGGAAAGAGAAAAGGACCTACCTAGTTACTAGTAGTGACTAACAGTCCACCAAGGTAACCAAGGTAACGAGATAATATACAGTCAGATAGTGCGACAACAAGGCACAAAACTTGACAAGGATATTGAGACATTTGACGACCTGACACCTAGCTCCACCTAGCAACTAGTAACTTCTAGGTCCTTTTCTCTTTCCTTATTACTATTGGCTCAACATCCGAGTTTTTTTTCATCTAGCTTGTAGTGTGTCAATACTTGTCATTTCCAATGTACTTTGATGTACACTAATGATTGCAAGAGGTACATGTTGTATGACCGTAGCAACCTTATACGGCTATACTTATACTTGTGTCCTTATCCGGCCATACTAATACTTGTGTACATTTTTCTTATCTTCCTCCTTCGTCGGATGGCTTTTTGATTTGCAGTGATTTCGCTCAGAAAACATGCCTGGTTGTCACAAAAGTGTGCACAATAAAAGGGTATGAGAACTAAGCACGGCATGTATCAGCAACAAAAAAGTGAGAATGAATAATAATAATAATAATAATAATAATAATAATAACAAAAGAGGTGACAAAACTGATACACACATGCCACGCTTAGTTCTCATACCCTTGTTTTGTGCACACTTTTGTGACAAATATCACACCTTGATATTTGAGTGCTGTCATTGTAAACACGCCTGTAGTGTAGCATTTCCCTATGGTTTCCTGGTGGATTGGTGTGAAGAGGTGGGATAAACCTCTTACTACAAGAGCAGACCGGGACTGAAAAACCAGCAATGCGTGCAGTGTTGAACTGCCGAGACTGCACAGCAACACGCTCAACTCACCTGCTCGCCACTCAAGTGGCGCAAAAACCCAGGAGAGGGCTTGTAGGCCAGGTTGACGATGGGCCGTATTCCACCACCGGACTTGGGCACAAGGCGTATCATGGAGATGCCGACGGCCGTGTGAGCACGTAGCAGAGAGCATGCCTGGTCATGGCCGATGGGCTGCATGAACTCCTTGCCGAGCTTGTCCCGAGCACGACGGTGCACTTGCCGCCACAGAGACTTGCGGAAGAAAAAGAGCTTGTTGCGATGACACGACGTATCGGTGATGTAGAAGCAGGTCTGTACAACAACATAGAGCATAGGTTACAAGCATACCTTGGTTAACTTACAGGTCAAGATCAGGTTCATACACTGAATTCCTTCAGCATGGTGCTCTAGAGTCTAGACATGTACCACCTCCAGTGGTCAGTATTGTTGGTCGTATTCCAGGACGAGGGGCTCATTGGCGGGCAGTGTGCATACGAGAACGCCACCATAAACAAGGCAACCATGTTTGTCCATGAAGCACTGTACAGTACTGTACCTTCTGCCAACTTCTAGCCACTGACAACAGTCCAAGCTGACAACACGGCAATGAGAAGGAAAGCAAGAAGTAAGACCCCACAAGAGATGGTATAGTAACGGTACGTGTGAAAGCCGAAGACAGTGACTGTGATGTGTGCCTATAGTCCGTACCTTGAGTATGTTGATGATGACGTTGTCCACCAGCCAGTACAGCCACGTCTGCAGCAGAGCCTGTCGCCGTGCACTGAGTTGAGACGAGGCTTTGCTGCGGCCGCCACTGCTGCCGCCACCTCCACCAACACCACTGCTACTGCCACCGCTGCCACTACCGCCACCACCGTGACTGCCAGTACCAGGTGGATAGAGCCAAGCACAATGACTTGCCTACGTGTGACAACAAAGTACATGTAGAACATATTATGATATTAGCAAGCCAGAAAACAGAGTTCAGGTGAGTTCATTTTGCCTCATCTGCTTCATGCAGCTCCTGGATGAGCCAAGTTCACTTGAGATAGACTTAGTAGCTCTAATATAAACCCATCATGATTCTTCGTATGAAGTAGGAAGCAGTTGTATCTCAATTAAGTAAGCATGAGACCAAAATTGAACAGATGGAGAACAAGACACCTAAGCTGAGCATGGCAACTTGGTGCCAGGTGAAATGGAAACAGCATCCAGTAACAGTAGTAAGTCTGCATTCCACTGACAGACGGGGGGGGGGGGCTAAGGATTTAACACCTGACACGGTACAGAGTATGCGTTGTGCTGCTGGCTCACCTTGAACCCAGACAGGAACTGGTGCACAGAGAAGGTATCCAGCCTGTGCAGATGTACAAACTCATCTACATCTGTGTTGGTGGCACAGTCAAGGATAACCACTTTGCAACATTTGAAGTATGAAGTAGAGTAGGCAACCAGCAATACTGCGACAAACTCCAAAAATGTTTGTGATTATAAGCCAATGCATGCACATACACACGCACGCACGCACACGCACACACACGCTTGCATGCACACACACGCTTGCAAAAGGATACGCTTCATGAACACGTTGAAGTTATCAGGTGAGCCCCACAGATGACGAGGAACTGCTTTCTTCAAAACGGCATGAAGAAAACGTACCACCTGGCAGCAAACAGGAACAAGATCATGGTAATACAAATGCTGAGGAAACAAGCACAAACTACTGCGAGGTATTCAGTGTGCATTACCCCGGATGCTGAAATGGGATAACACAGAAGTGGGCCTTTAATAGGGCGTGTTCGTCTGGTACAGAACTAGAACAGGGTCACTCGGAACATGCATGCTCGACTGACCTGCACCGGATCTTGAGTGTACGGAGCATGCTCTGGCTACTCCAGGCCTCGAGGTCGAGCAGTTTCGTTTTTGCTGCTACTTACCTTTTGTTTGGAGATTTTACAGGCTGCACACGGGCACGCACATAATTACTATTTCTTAATTTCCCCACACAACCGAAAAAGGATTAACTCAGGCGCCATGATTTCCACGTCAACATTACAGAAACTGCTCTGAGCTGCGTGCTGCATCGCGTTTGCGATGAAATTGACTGCTTGCACTGCTCCACGTGCTTTCTCTGCTCTAAGATCACCCCAGGCGAACACACCCCTACATGAAAGCCACTACTAATCAAGAGTGGCCAACTGATAGGAAACTTTCCCTCCCCGTCTGTCTGTCTGTCTGTCGTCTGTCGGTCTGTCTGTCTGTCGTCTGTCTGTCTGTCCGTCTGTCCCTTTCTCATGTGCATAGCCAGCTAACCTGATGTGGAGGTGTGAATTGAGATAGCAGAGCCTCATCACCAGCACCCTGGTGGCCTCCTGCTACACATGTGAACAGACAGATGCACATGCATACAGACATACAGAGAAGACAGACAGACAGACAGACAGACAGACAGACAGACAGACAGACAGACAGACAGACAGGCACACACACACACACAAATGCACGCAGGGTGTACAGTCAACCTCGTGAATACCGACCTTGGTTATAACAACAACTTGTGAAGAATGAAACAATCTTCACACCAAGCGACCACTTAACTGCAAACTTTTAACCTCACAAATAACGACAACTCACAAATAACACCTTTCTAATGCGTGGTAGAGGGCCATCATTCACAAGGTTGACTGTACATGTACATGTACGTAGTACACAAGCGTGCAGAACACACCATGCCCAAAATGCTCACTGGTGAAAATAAAAGGACAACGCAAGCGTCTCACAGAACACATCACAAACAAAAAGCCGCAGCAAACTCCCATGGAAAATCTACCGGAATTCAGCGAAGAGAATTTGTGCCAGAATCAGTGGCACACTGAAGAAATACTCAACATTACGTACACCCAAGTCAAACAAACCTGATTGATCTTGGTTGACCTGACCTGTAGACTGGATGCACACAAAACACAACAACATCAAAACACAACGGCTAAGTGGCAGAACATATTTCGCTTTAGTACTTCGAAGTAAACCATTGGGCGTATATGTATTATGCACTTCACAAAGCGGATATGCCGTTGGCATACAACGTGTATAGTTACAGCAAAACGTTTCCCACCATTGTGAACTTGTGTACTTCAAAGTACAATACAAGTAGATGCACTAACAAGTAGGTGAGATCACAAGGGCTGTTTTTTTTCTTTTTCTTCAAAGACACTGATTTCTTGAAGAGGTTCTGCAGGTCACATCACTCACACACAAACTTGCACAGTCACAAAACAGTTGAACCAACACAGTCTGCCTCACCTCGGGCAAAGGGCACAACTTCCGGAGAAGACAAGACAGCTTCACTTTCCTACAGAAAAGCAAGACACAGTGAACCAATGAAGCTTGTGCATCGACATCGCCAATACGCAGTTGCAGGTGCGCAACACACCCCACACACGTATTGTTAAAATCGGCCCAGCCAATACATCATACAGTGTATGTCGGTCTGGCTACTTAACACGGTTGACTGACCGGAAAGTGATCCGGCAAAAGCTTTACCAAACGGACTGACTGCTACACCCCAGGCAGAGGTCTCTTCAAGGAACTATAGCTTTAATTCAAAGTACTCTGTCTTAGCAGCACACAAGAAGTTAGTACTTGAATAGAATGTACAGCAAAGGAAACAAGAAGTAGAGATTGAGAATTAGCATGAGGTGTGAAATAGTCTGTGCCTGAGCGCCTTACTTGAAGTTCTGCAAAAGACGCCGAAACACTGGCATCAGCTTGTACAGATGAACTGGTAATCGGCTGGTCTGCACAACAACAAACATGCACAGAAATGATCATAGAAAATGCCGTGCATGTACATGATGATGTACTCCACAAGTGCTGCAGCTTGTCAAGTACTTGTGAAGCAATACCAAAGGATGCAAAACAGTGTCTATTTAACTTAGACACCAGCGAGCATGAGAGCTGGGTCGGTGGCAAGAGTCAAAGTCCCTTGAGTTGCCTTCACGTCACCAAGACCATAGTCGTACAGGGGTACACATATACTGGCCACTCCAGCATGTCATGTACTGACCTGACCGACCAATACACAGAGTAGGATCAAGACTGAGCATAGGCACAACATGTACAGTAAAACCTGTCAATGCAACCACTTGGGTAAGGCACCCACCTGTCCCAGAAGGCCACTGTAACCAAGGCCGAGGGATGCCACTTCCAGTCAAAGGACCCTGGATGAGGAGACCACCTGGTAACAGTGACCACTCTTTGAAAGTCCCTTGAGCGGTTGCCTTAGACCAGTTTCACTGTATGCACATCAGGTGGCTATAGACAACACACACTGGCGGCAGCTGATACTCGGCAATCGAAACTGAAGGATTTCAATGACACATGAGGACGCAAGTGGATTTTTAAAAACTGAGCATTGTTATTGTTTTTGCACACGTACGGTGTCACTATTATCACTACTATGAGTAGAGCAGGTAAATGACATGGAACCTACCGTCTTTCTCTTCAACAATGCGCTGATGCACGGCTTGCGTCCGTCAAAGATCAGTCGCAGGAGAATCTCAGTGCCTCGTTGCGACGCTGGCAATTGGTAGAGAATAACTGAGAACAGGACAAGAGATGGTGAACACAGGAACGGCCTAGTGAGAGCAGTAATCAGTACCACTGCAGACAGGGTAATCCACTTTAAAATACACGGTCAACGGACTAAGAGCCAGGCTAAACATGTTCTAAAAATGCTATGAACGGAAAATCCTCAACGGGACAAAGCAATGCGAGAATCCAACCTCAAGTCAAGATCCGTAGTTCCCACATCCACACCACAGCTCCGTACTGCCCCCATGAGGGCTCGAAGGCATTGGCATTCGCAAAAGCATTTTCCCCGCTAGGTAGCTGGCCTTTAGTGTTTCTCACTTCCAGCCATTAAACTTGACTGCATTGTAATGTATATGTGGATAGTGTCTGGATCAGACTGGCTGATAGACCTCTGCAATACAGGAAACAGCTGACATAAACAGTAAGGCATGGACTATCGGATAGCCCTAGCATACATGGTGTGAGACGAGTTCTAAAGCCAGAGCACAAAGCAGCACGTACATTTCGGCGGCAACGTCTCCTGAAGATTGGTAGCGTACAACATCCTATTGCGATGAAACCTCCACTGCCTGGCTGCTTCTCCGTACACAGGTCTAGCAAAGAGGAAAGGATAAACACCAGAACTGATCTCAGTATCAAGTCAACTAGGTTGCTCCCTGCTTGAGTCAAATACCTGAGTTGCTGTAACCTAAGGGCAAAAATCAGGCAAAAGAGGGTTCCTGCTGCTGTTGTTTTATACATAAAGCAGATGTTTATTCAACACTTGAAAAACAGGGCGGAAAGGCACTATGTACTAGGCCCACTCACATATGCATGTTTGTCCCAGTACAGTAAGATCGGGCGCCGAAGAACGCAGGGGCTCGAGCGCAGCCTAGGAAAGTTCTTAATTGTTTGATTCTAGCCAGACCGTTCTTATTCACACGCGCGCGGCGAGTCGAGTGACGTCATGACGTTTGTCATGTACATGTAGTGCAATGTAGTACTTCTTAACTAGTGGGTGTCGTAAATGGGAATGACTGTACATGTAGCAGTTACTGTTTACACGTGTACATGACATGTACTCACCTCCCATGCATGTACAATGTAGATCTACGTACAATGTAGATCTAGTGTTCTTAAATCTGATAATTCTAGCCTGGACTGTTCTTAAATTTTGCCGGTTTTCCAGCCTGGGTGTTCTTCGGCGAGGTGTTCTTCGGCGAGGTGTTCTTCGGCGAGGTGTTCTTCGGCGCCCGATCTTACTGTAGCTTTACAACTTACTGTCTACCAGACAGTACAAACACGTTATCCATGTGCATATGTACAATTGTACATGGTAGGTGATGAAAATGGCACACTCCAGTTTATGGTACAACTCCCGTACCCCGTATGCATGCCTCCGGCTTCCTTTCGTGTTTGTACACACTTCCCTTTCGTTTTCGCACGCTGCTTTGGAATGTAGGTCTTCGTTTGTTGTTCTCCTTGCCAGTTGTGAATAAACTCTGTCTGACACCACATGGCGCAGTGAACATTTCAGTCCACACCAACCTAGTGTGTAGTGTCTTACCTGGCCTAGTAGCAGTGTAGCACTCCACTGGATTTTAGACAGGATTACCCTGCAGTTAGTTTGTTAGTTCGTTTTAAATAAGAGTTTTGTTCAGTTTCTTGCGCAGGACATAGTCATGTAAGCTGTCACAACAGGCATTTGTGTTCAGCATGGCGAGCAGCGATCCCGCAGCATCTTCTGGAAGCGGAGTGCCTGACATCGCAACGCTCCTGCAGTTTCTGACATCTCAGACACAGGCGTCTGCACAAGCGAGACCAGCAGTTCCAGACCCTCATGCAAAGGGTGGCTGTCAACCAGACCAGCAGTTCTGCACCCACACCTTAGTCTGTGTCCGCAGGACATCCAGTATTACTGTCTACTGCAAAGATGGCAGAATTTACCGCTTGGGAGGAGGCCTGGCGCGACTATTCGCAATGCCAACGTCTCGCCAGCAACGATCGTCATACACGCATGTTTGCGTTCAGCCATGCCCTGGGTGAGGACCTGCGCCACTTCATTCGAGAAGGCATTATCGCCATTGCTGATGCCATCCCGGTCCTCCAACAGTATATTCAGCGACAGAGGAACACGCTGCTCGACAGAATTGAGTTCTACAAGGGACGGCAGCAGCGTGGGGAATCGTTCGACTCTTTCTTCACGGCTCTCCGCGAACTATTTCATGCCTGCGACTTTTCTGGATGGTCTGTGTGCAACAAATGCACCCAAGCGATGTGTGAACTTTGCAAGGCATCTCTGTTGAAGTTCAACAACGACATACTGCGTGACCGCATTGTCAGAGGAGTGTATGAAGACGACGTGCGTCACAAGCTGCTAGCCCTCCAGAACTTGGATCAAGATGCTACAGTGAAGCTCTGCCGTGCTGAGGAAGCAGCCTGCCAAACTTCCTCTGGCATTCCCTCCAGTGGCCACGTACACGCAGCCAAAAAATTTCCTTACAAACAGCAGAAGTTGAGCCGAGTCGTTCCCACAAAACCTACGCAAGACAAGCCCGCACCAGCAGGTGAAAGGTGTCCAAACTGTGGTCGTAGTCCTCATACTAAGAGCCCGTGTCCAATGAAAGCCCGTAAAAATTCAATGGCTGCCAACGTGTCGGACATTTCCAGTCCATGTGCCCGCACAAAGGCAAGTCCACAGCATCCGGCAAAGTCGGCCAATTGAAATTGTAATGTGCCTCAGTTCGACATGGCTTTGAAATCACTATCCACACGCAGCTAAACACTGAACCGATCTTTGAAGCCATGTCATGGATTCCGGATACCGAAATGTTCATTGGGGTTGGATTTCATTGTATGTTTGTATATGGAATAGAGCAGAGCTCTGTTCTATTCCAGAGGTGGATTTCAAGTGCCACCAACAAGACATGTGCACTCAATATCCACACACCACTGAAGTGTATGCTAGCAATCAGCCAATGAGACACGGGCGCTCACAGACCGATACTGCCAACAGTTGAAGATGACTCTGGAGCAAGCTGCAATGCAATAGTCCCATGCCCAATAAAGAAAACTCCATGATCATCAATACGAATGATTCGACAAGTCCAAACAAGACAGTCAAATCCGGAGCTTACGGTGCCAACATGTAAACACTATGTTCCATACTAGACGATGCATAAGTATCCGTTTCTTCTCCAGTGGTACTGGTAGCAGTGCTGGTAGCAGTAGCGGTTGACTGAACTACTGCTGAACCTGATGAGGAGATCCACCAGGGCAATGACACTGACGCGCTCGTACTGCGGCTTGAAGAGTTGCAATGTGAGCTGATTGACACGGTCTGTCCTGAGCCACATACAGGCTGGGTGCCTGAATACAACAGAGAAGATAGCTTTCTTGGAATTCAGGACAAGCAACAAGAGAGACAGAGAGACTGAGAGAGACAGAGACACAGAGAAAGACAGAGACACAGAGAGAGACAGAGACACAGAGAGAGAGACACACACAGAGAGAGACACACACAGAGAGAGACAGAGACACAGAGACACAGAGAGAGAGAGAGACACAGAGAGAGAGAGAGAGAGAGAGAGAGAGAGAGACACAGAGAGAGAGAGAGAGAGAGAGAGAGAGAGAGAGAGAGAGAGAGAGAGAGAGAGAGAGAGAGAGAGAGAGAGAGAGAGAGAGAGAGAGAGAGAGAGAGAGAGAGAGAGAGAGAGCTTTTAAATTCCTTGAAACAGTACATGCACTTGCATTTCGCAGGCATCCCTCATGTTCTTCTGGAAAACCGTTGTAAATCCTATGTCAGTCTACAGTCCTGTCTAACTGATAACACCTACTGCTAGCACACAAGCACAGGGTGACACTGGTACATGTACTACTGGTACCACAATGCACACAGAAGCGGGTGTTTTGAAGGTTTTAAACGCATTTTACCCCAAAAGCACCAAAAGAGAGTAAAACATCTCTACTTCAAGGATGCATCAATCTTGCCCACACAACTCCAAAGATACCACTGCCATGCAAGATAAGAGCACTGTACCTTCAGGAGCTGGTAGAGTCGGTCGTGATGGTGGGATGATGTTGCTAGTGTCAGAAGTAACACCAGTACCACTACTACCACTACTAGTAATGCTGCCAGTACCGTTCGCGCAGCTGATCATGCAACCTCCACTTGCACCGGACAGACTAAGGTCGGAGTGGCTAGTGTCTGCCTGAGGAATAAGCCAGGGACTTTGCCTTGCTTGGACGTGAGCGAGACGACCTACAGCAAACAACACAGTACACAATACCGTACATGGGCTACATTAATGCCATGCAGAATTCCACGCCATCATAGATCACACCAGTACAGGTGCTGAAATGTTCCAATTGCAGAACTGACAAAAACAAACAGTAAAATTACTTAAAATTAGTTCTGAACCTGAACCAACCTGAAATCTGCAGGTAACAAGAACTGGGCAGGGGCAGGAACATGGCACACTTGGTGAGCAAGTGGGTCATTAGATCATCACCAATACTGCAACAGCACAACAAGAACAACAAACACAATACACTTGTTTCCAACACGGACAGGTGACCGCCCAATTTGCACATTTGGGTGCACTATCCCAATGGTATTTACAGTTTACATCACGACCGGTTTCAACGAGGGGTGAAACGAATATTATAACGCTTGACTAGGTTCGGTCCAAAAGGGAGTTGAAGCAAAGAAACACAGCTGAAGCAAGACTTTGTTGTCCGGAAGAACACAACAGGGCATGCAAAATCTGCTTCTTTTCTTTTCAGCGAAAGCAGGCTGGGTGCCATTTGTGATTACGCAGCAAAAATAAAAGCACATGACGTCAATCTAGAATGCAGTACAATGCAATGCAGCGCGTGTGCTAGTTTGGGTTGCTGCTAACGAGTACTGGCACAGCTAGTACCCCATGGCTGGTATTCTTTCCCACACTAGTCTAGCATGACGTCACAATGTGTGAAACTCCCTTACAAAAATTATAGTATGCGCTCTGAGTGATAATCCATACTCTTGCTCAGTGCGGAGTACAGACATTGTCCTGAGCACGGATGCAATGAAGTATGTTAGGGTAAGATGTACACGTACCTAGGATACTAAGTACCTGTACACTGTCCTGCTGCCCGTGGGGGTACACCTTATCAGAGCTAACTTATGCTGTACATTCAATCTGATGTTTTCTGAAGAAAAGATAAATGCTCTCAAACAAATGAATATAAAATATAAATGCTCTAAATAATAAATAATAAATGAATGCTCTTTTGAGTCAACTCCCTCAAACTTATAAATATGTCTTGTGACTGTACATACTTTTTCAATAGAGCTTGCCATGCAGCACTCTTCAGGTGGTTGCATGTAGTGTTCGGATAGACATTCTCCAGTGCTGTTGTCCCGGTCACAGTACCATTGTCCACTTTCCCATAGCTCTGTTACAACACACAGGAGGTGACAAAATTAGTACCAAAAAAAAACAGATGACAATGCAGAAGACATTTCAGCACACAGCTGAATACATCTCAATCAATCCAGAATACAAAGATCATATTTCATTGATGTTCAACCAACACAGCGCCAGAAATCTTCATTCGTGTGACTCGAAGCAGAGCATTTTGGACCCCAATAGACCAACATACTATGTCGGCATGCATATTCCCCATGAGTTCCTATAATTCACAGGTGTAACAACAGCCTCACCAAACGATAGCCACACGACAGGACATTCTGACTGGGGTTGCTGTGTTGGCAGATGACCTGTTGGGAGCAAACACAGTAGCAGCAGCAGCAGCAGCAGCATACACAATGCCCATACAAATCCAGCATATTCATTATTCAGTACGAACGGTTGTGCATCAATTCTGGCCATGGGCATAGCCTTATACATGCATCAGCCACCGCTGCTTGATGATTGCTATTTGCATGAAACATAGTAGCAGCAACATTCGTCAAGTTGTCCTTATTCTTGTGAAAACGCTCTGCCGCATTTAGTACTCTGCACAGATACAAATTACACGGTTTAGATATTCCGGTAAATGCGCAATAAGTGCTCAAATAGCTAAGACGCAGAGAGGTGTCATACCGAGGGTGTATTTACAATCACAGCATCTTCATCCTGGTCGGCGTCAACCTGCTATGAAACTGGGATCATGTCCCCTACATCCGACTACCACAACGGACTACACAACACCAGTCGGTGTACAAATACACAAGTCGGCCTCACAAAACACACACACGCACGCACACGCACGCACACACGTACGCACACACACACACACACACACACACACACACACACACACATACACACACACACACACACACACAATGAAGAGGAGCCATATACACTTTGGATGCACTTTTGCGTGCGTAAATCCTGCAAAAAAAGGTGAGTGGATGAAATGCATTTGATCAGAGAGTCGTAAAATACTATTATTTTACGACTCCCTGGTCACGACTCAAGGTCAGCATGTAAGCAGCACCTTGATAGCATTGGCAAGGACTTCATGCTGTGACGAAAATGCCACGTTGAAGCAAGGTGTTGACGTGCACACAGGAGAAGCGATGGGCGACGTCGGCGGACACACCAGGCACGTCGTCAGCAGGGTCTCCAGGAGAGCGGACACGGCGGGCTCAGCCCGGCACACACTCGACTGGGAGATGCCCAGTGATAGGATGTAATCAAGTAGCAGCTGAGGCTCGCTAAACACACTGGTGATCACTTGAATGGCTAGCAGAAACAGATGGATGGCATAAGACAGTGTAGCAACATGATAGTATTAGTAAACTGAGAATCTTAGGATAGAACTGTTCAGCATACAGACCTTCTACTACAGAGGACATCCTGGTTCACAGATTATCCATACTCGTATACAGTCAAACCTGGTGTAAGCGATCTCTGTGTTTAGCGACCACCTGCTCTTAGCGACCGTTTTCCCATGCCCCGACAGTTCTACAAAGACACTGTGGGACCTGGTTCTAAAGACCACCTGGCTTTAACGACCGCTTTTGCTTGCACCGTGGGGTGGTCGCTTAAACCAGGTCTTACTATACATGTAATACTGAAAGAGGTGGCCAATGGTCCACATATGGATGAAATTTGCACAATGCAGGACAATCGTGACCCCTCACATCACCTTGATAGCCACATACACATATGAGAGAGAAAGATCCAATGGGAATCTGTTGTGACTAAGAGTTTCATGCCGCAGCAACCATCAGACAACTGATAATACAACCTGGGGACTAATCACTATACATGTATTACTTTCTATGCGCAAAGCAGGACGATAAAAATAGTTGGACTAGGTGAGACCCGGCCCAACGTGCATAATTGGCACCCCGGGCTCGCACGGCCCTTGACACCCTGGAAGTGATAACAATGCCGCCACATGTACAGTCGTCGCCAAAGAAATTCGACCCGTGAGTCCAAAGTAGCGCCGCGTTTCCATTTCAAATACATCATGCATGTTCCCGAAACTGATCCGAGGCCTACAGGGGCTGCATGAGCCCTTGGCGCTGCTTTCGGCACATGGGTCGGACTTCTTTGGCCACGGCTGTGCATATGTAGATACTACACATAATGGCACAAAATGTAATAATGGAAATTGGTTCTGGGCGCCAGCTTTGCACTTTCGGTCAGATGTCAACTAGCACGAAATTCAGCTCCTTACCCAATATTTTGCCGCAAACTCAGCCCAATATGCACCGCAAGATTTGCGAAACTTTCAAAGAAATTTTCCGCAGGGACAGGATTGTTATAGCTGGTTGTCAAGATTATAGAGTAGTAAGTATCACCTCACACGCACGTGCACTGTACTACGGAGTGGTGCGGCAGTCTTCAGTGGTATGAGATATGTTTAGCGCCGACGCTTGCAGTGATAAGCAGCTGCAACAACTTTTTGTGTAACCTCTTTACACATCGCTATGCAGCTATACGGTATACGCAGGCTGAAGTCACTTCTTTCTGCTTCAAAGTAGTTTCTCGGACACTTGTCTACTCGCAACAATAGACTGTGTGTGCTTCTTCCTGCCGACCGCGTGCATTATTTGAATTCTTTTTGTCTGCATTCACTGTCCAGCCTATCACGCAGGTCCATGTACAGTGCTGCTTAATGAAATCAGGGCTACAGATGGACCAGCTGATAACTGCTTCACGTTTCCTAGGCACATGGACGTATTCAGCATCTGCAAAAGGCAGCGGTACGCAGGTAACATGTGGAAGTCAAGCCACGTCTTATGCGGAACTTGAAATGTGGATGAATTTTGATTTTTCAATACTTTGAGGGAGTTGAAACGGGAATTTTTTTATTTCAGATGCAGGGATCGTTCATTTTTACATAATAAAAGAAATGCCCTTACTAACTCTTCCGCTGCAAAGCGAAGATCAGAAGAGGTTGTACATGTACAATGTCCAACTAGTTGGCAGATGCCCACTACGTGCAGTTTCATTCATTGTCCCATTCATTCATACTTGATAAGTTGATAGTGCGTAATACCTTTGTTGTTCTTCTTCTTGTTCTTATTCTTCTCAGCCATTACGACACCAAGAAAGTGCTTCCTGGCTTATCAAAAGTCGATAGTTGTTTACAAATGCACAGAGATTATGGAACAATATTGTCTAGAAGTCGGTCAACATTTTCCACAGTATACTCGAAGTAAAAGAGGGGGTGGGTAGGGGACCAGGAGTCATAAAGTCTGAGCTACATGACCTCCAAATGCTAAGGCCAAGGAGGTCGGCCAAGGAGCGGCACAAGAGCCAACAAGAAAAAGTCCATCTGTAAGACTTAGTGTAATGACTAATGTACAAGTTTACCCAAGAACTGCAATGCCAATGGTTCATTTTTTATTTTTTGTTGAGCTAGCTACAGTCAACTTCGCCAATAACGACATTCGGCGGGGCATCAGAAAAGTGTCCTTATTCGCGAAGTGTCCTTATAACCGAAGTCCCATTTGAATGTATGTGAACCCATATTTTTGTATAGTGTGATATGCATATCAAAATCAAGCTCTTTTCTTGCTCTATGTCAATGTGTACTTTATTTTCATATTGCAGTTGAAAGGAACTAAAAATTCAATATGCAAGGGAAATCAATTGAAAAATATGCCTTTTTGAGCCATCTACAGGGCCAGAGATATGTATGATGATTACTGTACAATCATGTACAACTACATGTACATTGTATACATATAGTACATAATTATAGGTGTGCTGGTAAATCCAACAATTTTGAAGCCAACATAAAAAAGGAAGAAAAAGCCCCTCCCCGCCCCCCGCCCCCTTGGCTGCATTTTCTTGCATGTGTGCAATAATATCCATCACCAGTGCACCATTATACAATGTAGGTTCTGGTACTTCTGCATGACAGGTACATGTACTTGACTGACAGGTACTTGAAATAGCTGTCAAAAGCCCAGAAAGTCGTTATTCAAGCAGTGAATATGACCACGGGGCACTAAAAGCATGTCGCTATACGCGAATTGTCGTTATTCAGATAGTCGTTATATCCGAAGTTAAATGTATACAGTTAGATGGGACTTTGCTCTGGGCATGGAAATTCGGTCGTTATTCGCGAATTGTCGTTATATCCGCAGTCGTTATTAGCGAAGTTGACTGTAGCTGTCGACGTGACGTTTTCCGAGATGTGTACGTAGATCTAGCTACATGTACCACATGTTTGAATGATCTTTTGAAAACCGCGCGCCACGTGTTGGCATGACCATGATGAGTGTATACATGTACTATATTCAGTATATTGTAGTACTGTGTACATATCGATGATGTCAGCATTCTACAAATCGCCAAGAAATGACGTTTCTTTTACGTCGTGGTCATTTTATCGATACGAGAAAAGTCTCTTCCTTGCTTGATGAATGTGTCAGTAAGGTTTGTCGTCGATCGTCTATAGCAAGTAATAGTATACCAAAGGATTCGCAATCAGCTTGAATCAGCCTATCTGCTGTGCAGAACCGAAATGCCGTCGGACTCTCGGCATCATCGCCGCTCAAGGAGTCGCGAAAGGTACGTTTTACAAGAAGTAATTTCGAAACAGAACGACCATGCTTTGGAAGAAATTATAACTTTGCAGAATAATTCGTTCGCTGTGTTGTGGAGTGAATGTGCCATTTGAAGTACACGCTGCTCCTTTCTCGTTCTGCTGATCCCATTGTTTCAGGGACCATGACAGACATGAGCGCTCCTCGTCACGGAGATTTGGTGGAGATGATCGCCCCCACCGGAGCTACCAAAGCAACGGAGGGGGTATGATGGCATCCCAGGGAGAATCTTATTGGGAGGAGTAAGTACATTGATCGAGTGTAACCTTGCTCCTTGCGGTAGTGGTGGTGGTGCGGCTGCTGCTTTTGAAGCTTTGCTTGTAGCGAAGATAAAACAGCAACGCCAATTTAAATCGTTTTCAAATCACATAATGATATACGGTACACTGGTATTTGTTAGTGTTAGATTGTGCTGGCGATACACGGTACTGCCACAGTACTGGGCAGTGCATTGACAGACTGGCACACGGTTCCTACACTATTAGTAGAACATCTACGAGTCTCACTTCTCCGACATGCAATGTCAGTTCCGGGGACGTAAAAGAACAACAACACACCGTGGACACGCTGCCGTTATCTGGCCATGCACACTCCATGGGGAGTTAAGCAGGCCCGAAGCAATCAGGGCAATGATGACAGGACGTGCTTCATGATACTTTGATCCTATCTGCAGACAAAATGAACAGAACAACATTCTGCTTGTGTTGCTATGGCTGAACCTGGACTGCACTTGAGCCATTCCACACCTTGGCGGCAATGGTAGAACACAGCGGTTGCAACTTGCGCTGTGAATGCGGCGATGTCGGCAGGATATGCAGGGTGGGGACAAGTGACTGTGGGGATGGCAAGGGTGTGGTTGATGATGATGGCCGTGTGTAAACTTCCCTTACTCTTTAACCATCTGTCTCACACAAACGTGCACGCGCACAAACACACACACACACACACACACATATCTAGTTGTAACACAGCTGTTTATGTTGTTCCTCTTTCCATAGCCGGCGACGACAGCGTGACCAGATCGCCACGGAAGGTGCACCGGAAGCGTGGGGACTTTCCCCAAAGCATCCACCCCCTGAGTAAGGCACATAGAGCCGATATGGATACATGTACGTGTGTATGTGGTGTGCGATCAACTACAGTACGCCTCCTGATATGTGTCATTTGGATGTACTGAGTACACGATCCACTTGTGTTTCCTTTATTTGGTGTGTAAGTTTTTTTTGTTACACACACTGGGTATAACCAAGTGTATATGGAGTTATGGACTCTTAGTATAATGAAATGAGCATGCTATGTGTTTTTAGAAAGAAGCTCATTGTCCTCGACGAAGTGTACATACTGCTCCAGTGTAGATCTGAATTCTGAAACGATCTTTTCCCCTCCTTTGTGTACAGCTCGGACATGGAGTCGCCGAAGCCCTCTTCATCCGAATCAGGTATGTGCGCATCGATAGCCTAAGCTGAAATTTCTCTGGATTAAAAAAAACGGATGTTGCTGCTCTACTATTTTTTTTGTTACGTGTTTAGCACACATGCACACACTCTCTCACTCATACTCTCTCTCTCTCTCTCTCTCTCTCTCTCTCTCTCTCTCTCTTTCTCTCTCTCTCTCTTTCTCTCTCTCTCTCTCTCTCTCCCCCCCCCCCCCTCTCTCTCTCTTTCCCTCTCTCTTTCTCTCTCTCTCTCTCTCTCTCTCTCTCTCTCTCTCTCTCTCTCTCTCTCTCTCTCTCTCTCTCTCTCCCGGCCCCCCCCCCCCACACACACCACTTTCCACACAATTTGACAGCTTCAGTGACTATTTTCCACCAGTGCATGGCACAGTGTAGCACAGGATAACCCAGATCACGGGCGGTGCGTACATGTATGTGTGTAGTGAAACTCAACTACATTGACCACGTGGCCCAATACAGTCAGACCTCGCTTAACCGCACACATCCGTTTTCCACGAAAATATCCGGATAGGGGAGGGAACCGGATAATCGAACACACGTACTGTATGTATACATAACATATGCTGTAAATCGGTAACCAACCATTTTCTTCCGGGTAGGCGAGGGATCCGGATAAAAGAGGACCGGATAAACGAGGTCTGACTTGGCTATCTGCGTTTTACGGGATTGTGTGTGTATATGTGATGTGTGTCTATTTTCTTGAACTCCATCCCCGCATTGTATGTAGATTCCAGCGATACAGATAGCTCTGAAGATGGGCGCCGGAGAAGGCGAAGGCATAAGAAGGGCAAGAAGAGCAGGAAACACTCGTGAGTCTCTCGTTGCAGTCTGCTCCTAGTATTGCTCTGAACCGTTGATATTTCTGTCTTGATCCTGGCGAATGATCACTGCTATTTCGTCTCTCTCTCTTTCTCTCTCTCTCTTTCTCTATCTCTCTCTCTCTCTCTCTCTCTCTCTCTCTCTCTCTCTCTCTCTCTCTCTCTTGTTCGCTTAGCATGTGTATTGTAAGGATATGTGCTGCTATTCTCACATGTTTTGCGGCTGTGCTTATTATTTGTGATATACAGGAGTCACAAGAAGAGAAAGAGAAAGCATGACTCGGACTCAGGTAAGAAGACCTTTTTTTCCCATTATGGTCCGATAGGTTTCAGCCCCTCCAGCCACGTTTTCTTTAGCTCACTTCATCCCTAATGGAATTCTGCATCATGGTTAAGTCATTGGAACTTTATCCACCCAGTCGACAGATGCTATTGTTTTGTGACTATATCAGAGCCGGTAGATGTGATAGTACCTGCGGCAACAGCATGTATCTAGTCTGGGCTACACTCTACACTCTACATTATCAGTGTTAGATCATTTGGAGGGCTTCTTGTTGGCGTTTGTCTCGTAATATCTGTGTCTACTTTTCCTATCTTTCTCACCGTTGTGTAGATGATGATCTGCGCGACCAAGCTGTGGAGCAAGTGTGGGTCGACAAACAGAGTATGTATGGTGACAGAAATTGATTATCCTAAAATGGCGCTTACCGGTATTTCAATTCTTACGTTGTCCAAGGTCATGTAGTTGAGCTTGAGTATGCATGGTGTGAACGGCACTGCCCATCTGGTATGCGTTCAGTTTGTTTAACCTAGCTACTGCCTTTGTGTGTGTGTGTGTGTGTGTGTTTGTGTTGGTGCTGTAGATGCCATAAACGGTGATGTGGGACCTGTACCACCTACTGCTGGTCAGGAGATGGGCTATCAAGAGTAAGAATTACAGGACTTGTACATGTTTTGAAGTTGACAGCATGTTACAAGGCGGCAGACGCACAGCAGTGCTCCTGATTACAACCATAAACCGGTTGGCTGAGCTCTGCCTTGTAACATGCTATCAACTTCAAAACATGTCAACCTATCAAGCAGGGCGTATATTATTATTTTACCATGACTTGTACATGTACTATGCCTCTATGGACACCTCCATGTTCAGGATGGCGATGTAGATGTATTGCTGTGGTGTGCGAATGTGTTGCTGTAATCAGGCACCTCTATTCACAGGACAGGCGTGTCTGGTCTCCGTATCTCTCAGGTTCCTGAGACTCTTCTTCTCGTCTGCATGTATCATATCTGGTGCATAGCGCATACCGTACATTGTGTGTAGAGGATCTCTGTTTTACTCTTCAAGTATGACTCCATACCTTCTCATTCACTTTCTGTATCTGTCTCTCCGTATCTCCCTCCCATTGTAGCTATGGTGGAGCTCTGCTGCCAGGAGAAGGTGCGGCTATGGCTAAGTTCGTCAACGAGGGCAAGCGTATTCCGCGTCGTGGTGAAATCGGTCTCACCTGTGATGAAATCACTCACTTTGAAGACGCCGGTTACGTGATGAGTGGTAGCAGGTCAGTGCGACGTGTACAGTCATTGTCACTTCTTGTCTTATTTTGAACGTTTTACAACAGATCTTCAAGCTGCATGTGCATGTGGCTCACAATAATACTCTTATAATGCATGTGTATGTGGCTCACAATAATACTCTTATAATGGCTATAGTAAAGTGTATTGTGTTGCCTTGTTGTGTAGGGCCTGGCATCATTGAATCCTTGTCTGCTGTATCAGTCGTGTATGTCTGTGTTTTGCATCCTTTCATTCCCGTCACACGTCAGTCAATTGCTTGGTGTCTTTCGTTGTGTGCTTGCTATTCTGCTGTGCAGACATCGCCGCATGGAGGCTGTGCGTATCCGTAAGGAAAACCAGGTGTACAGCGTCGACGACAAGTAAGTTCACATTCACTCTGTGTGTGTGTGTGTGTGTGTGTGTGTGTGCATGTGTGCATGTGTGTGTGTGTGCATGTGCTGCTGCATGTGTGTGCGTGCGTGTGAATGTGTATCATGGCTGTATTATGATCATTCACCATCCTGCCTGCTCCCTTATTCATCACCGCTTTGTCATGTATAAAGAAGTGCAAACTTCAAACTTCCCATGGTGCATATTCCTAAAAAGTTGAACATGTTTGCTTCTTATACTGAACGCATCACTAACTACATGTAATTCTTTTCTGCACTCTTTCTATACGACAGGAAAGCACTGGCGATGTTCAACTACGAGGAGAGGTCGAAGCGAGAGAACACGCTCATGTCCTCCTTCAAGAACATGGTGCAGAAGAAGGCAAGAGAGCGCGAGATGGGACTGTGATCGGGTACTGTTACACATCATACACACTACTGCTATATCTTTCGGCGTTCACTCATTCATTCGTCATCATCCACTAAAAAAATATTCCGAAACCATATGTCACCATCAGCGCCCACAATGCTGGCTCATTGTGGATGCTGTTGTCTTGTAAATATTTCAAGTAGTGCCGTATAGGTAGAGAACCGGCCGATGCGTTGTGCAATGTGCACGCTTCTTCGCCTGCCTTTGATACGTTTAGGGACTGCTTCTTGTTCAACTTCTATTTCTCTGCCACGTCATTGTTAATTTAGGAGCGTATGCCGGTCATATCCTGTCCCCTACCGCTGTGCATATCAAAGTGTGCAACATTCGTTCAACTATTCACCGTTGAATGCTCTTGCTCAAAATAACGTATTCTTACTGTTTGCATCAAGCCTCGTGTGGCCCGCCAGCTGCAGATTTTTTATATCATTCTACGCACTGTTGAGTTGAACACGCGTGTGAGATTGCGTCGTCCGTTCAATGTGGTATCGTCGCTGTAGTCAACTTTGTTGTGCGTTCAGCCTTGCCACTTCCCTGCGTCATGGAGATCGCCTACTTGTACGATATTTTGTGACTTCTAGCATTATTATGGTGTGAAGTTGAGAGGGAATAAAGTGGAGACAATCACATGATCAGAAGAAGCATTGCTGAATAATAATCATAGTCCATGGCAAAAAGCATTACAAATTATGGAAGCTCACGTTGGGGAAAGTCCTATAGCTGTGTTTCTATCATTACTCAAGGGTGCGGGTCAAGAGAAAGGTGCATTTAGGGCAATCTTCGGTCAGCAAACAATAATAAATGTAGCGGAAATAATTTAAAAAGATATGATCAATGTCGATAGCGTTCATGCAACTATTGCCAACATGTGAAACTAACTTCAAGTGGTTGTGATTGGGCTTGGAACTTAGAAATCCCTGCCTGGATTCATGTAGACCGAAGCTGGTGTGGAGAGGTTGTATGCAACGAGAGCGTTGGGATGCAGCTCCTCGGCATCACTCTCTCCTTCTTGCAGTGCCACCCCGCGAAAAGAATCCAGCGAGTTGTTTCTGCCCACCGCTAGCCACGGTGGCACGGAGCCCCGCGGCAGGGCTGTTACTTGACTATGCAGTGCTGCGGTGGTGCCACGGGCCTGGCCACAATCACAGCCACTGCAAATCGAACCCGGCCTGGTGGTTGCATCGTCGTCCTCGCCAGCTCCTTGTCGATGCACACAAGTGTTCCTGCGTGGCTGGTTGAACGGGAACGGTAGATCAGCAGTCTGCAATACAGTGATCAACGCAACGCAAAGAATGCACCGCAGCGCACGATCAGAATTATGCCTCATCCCTACCCACTGGTCTGAGGGCTGAGATACTGTACAACTTACACAAATTGGCACGTTGCCTTCAAGTTTTTGGAACTTACCACTCAACGATTAAACTTATAAGTAGTAGTTTATGAGAGGACCCGGGTACCTGTTGCAGTGTTTGGCAGGTTTTTCCCCCAATTTGGAACAATTCCTGTAATGAACTCAGATGATGGGCCAAGAAAGCCCAGACAATTCCTGTCACGGACAGTTAGTTATGTTCTGAAATAGACATCGTCCAAAATAGGCACGCAGGAAGTGAGTTGTACGGCGAAGAATGTGGAGCCCAAGAGCGTCCAGTCTGAAATTCTAAGAACGCCACTGGTTTTCTGGCGGCTTTTGGGATACATAAATTATGATCCAGTACGAATTATTTCTAGTAATGTGCTATAAGAATGCAGCCAGATTGCTGAAAAATAAGAACGTCCTGGGCTAACCCCTTCGAAACAAGGTTCTTGGGCGCGCGACTACTATAGACTATATAGTGGCACATGCATTCAGTTTTTAAACTGCAAACCCTGGAGCAGTACAATACTGGGTCTGGTGCTGTGCTACTTCTCCCTGCTTTACACTGTTCCTTACCCGCACAGAGAGTAGAGAGGCTGACTTGTCGGGATTCAGAATCACCACACCGGTGGAGGTGGCGGCGGCAGCTTCGCCTACATATCGCCGTGACGACATGCTCTGCATAGTATCACACGGCATGCCGCGTGGCAGAGTACTCGTATCTGCAGAACAACGCAATCAACACAGTCAGTAACCAGTAGCAAGTTGTCAATACATTCTCATTACAATAAGGTGATACAAAGGACAAAAGAACTTCCTCCGCTTAAAAGTAATACGGTGACATAATTATAATTATGTTGTGCATGTTGCTCCTGACTATGGAAATGTGTTACAGTGATCTACTGTTGTGGACTTGGAAATCCGGTCGCACGTCTAGCGGCCCCAGGGTGCTGGCCATGCAGCCGTGGATAAGCGGTACACACATGCATTTTATGCGCTGCAGCACGCTAGTAGTAGTAAAGTCGCATCGGATCAACATGTGCCCTGTACGCGCCGAGGGCGCCGGCCCGGTCAATCGACCGGATTTCCATGTCACGGCAGTAGGATGTCTGGTCTGGTCCATCAGAGCTGAATACTGCATGAATACTAGGCTGGAGCATTGAGCCCACAATTCACGACTAAGGTCGAGCTAAATGCTCAACAGCCTGCTGGTTTTCATACTGTGAACTTGCAAAGCAAGGTTACTCAGATTCATGTTGGAAGCAAATCATGCATTGTATTCCCAGTTTGGAGGGCCTAAGTGAATGGTCAATTACGGTATGTTGTAAAGGCTCAAAGGACTGCCAAACCATCCGCTGAAGATGGACATAGTATTGGTGGTAACTTAGCAAGAGTAAAAAACATAGCACCGACACGCAGGTGAAGGTCGGTGCCCAGCACATGCTTTGTGAGCTGCACGCTCTTGTTTATGCACTCTTGATGCTGGCTAGTTTACTTACCATGCCTGCCCATAGTACTTGCAGAACGGCTGGGACCAGCAGCTAGGACCACTGGCATGGTCTTGCGCACTTCTCTCTTCCAGCGGATGACGACGGCTAGGACGATGCTCAGCAGCAGAATGCACACGGTGCACAGGGACGAGATGACGATGACCATGCGACGTGAAGTGTAGGGCCGCAGCGGTTTCTCCTCAGCGGCCAGGCTGGAAGCACTGGGAGGCACCGTAGGCAGCCCTTCGTTGACTGATATATTCCCAGTCACGGCATCGGTGATGTTCAGATGCTTGCCAATTGCTGCAAGACACCAACACATTCAATAATTGAAAGAAGTGAAGGAGTGAATACTGTAGGCAAATTGTTTCAACTTAAATCCAGGGAATTGTATGCATGCAGTTATTCTTGGTGACTACGCATACATGTAAGAGGTTGAGGGGAACTTGTCAATGCACACAACACTCCATGGATATTTCCATTTGCTGTGCGTGTACCATTCGTCCATGCGTCATTCATCCATGGATGAGTGTCAATCACAGCTCGCATCGACTGACTGGAGCTCCCACTGTGACTGATGTCATGTTGTGTACAACATGCATGTACATGTGCAGGTAGATACACTTTCAATCCAACAAAGATACAGTCAAACCTCTTTAGGACGAACATCACGGGACCGATGAAATTTGTTCGCAATAACGGGAGTTCTTCTTATCCATATGTTTTACCTAATGAATACACAGGGGTTTATCCAACACAGTTACAAATACTAGTTCTTCTTAGGCAAACCTTTATTTTATCAGTGTTCTTCCTAACGAGGTTTTACTGTAGTTCACACCACCGTGTTGCACGACAATGCTGCCTGGCCCAGACCCTGTGCATATTATTCTCTGCTTACCTGCGTGTGGAGATAGCACATTGATGTCCTCATGGGCGGTGCTGACACGCTGTGCAATGTCGACGATACGCTGATTCTTGGCCGTGCACGAGTACCGCGCGCTGTCTGTGGCCTCCAGGCGGGATAGAGTCAGGATGCTGGAGCTGTTCTGCACCCAGGTGCGAATGAAGATGCGCTCGTGATGCGTCATGCCCAGCGCTCGGCCATCCTTCGTCCAGCTGAGAAACATCGGTTTGTCTCCGTAGGCAGAGCAAAGCAGCTTCACTTGGCCACCCGGGGAGATTTCCCCGGTACGCACAAGCCTGACAGTGGGTGGTACTGAGCAGGAACAAATCAGACACACTCCGGCTCAATCAGTGCTTTAAAAACAGTACTGGACCAGGGAGTAGTAAATTACTTCCGAGTCCTTGATATTGAACATGCTGGAAGCCTTCTATACTGTGAGTGGTGTTGAAATACTTATGAACACGCAAAATCAACATTCATAATACTGCATCAGTAGTATAGAATACATCATTCTTGACTTGTTTTCCTTTTCAACTCCCTCAAACTAATGAAAACCACACATCTTTTTCTCTTTTTCTTTAATGCACACGTGTGAAATTAGCATACGATTGGTAGATGAGAGTAAACTGACATTGGAGAATTATTTTTTTACGACGGTACATATAACTGATGTAAGTTAAACCGGCACTTACTCTGCACGTAGACCCGCGCAGTGGCCGTGTCCCTGGCCCTAGGCAGTCCTGGGAAGAAGTCACTTTTCACGCGGCAAATGTACCGACCGGCATTGAACGGGTTCACCTGTGCACAGATCATAGATACCGGTATATAGAGGGAAATGTAGCATCGGTAATGGTCAGCAACAGACTAGCTAGCTGGCTTTGCACCGGGCTGAGCTCTAAGCCTGCACGCTAACTGACCAACCTCATGCATACATGGGTTTGGAATTGGCTGATGAGAAAATGCTTAGAGAGCTCACTCAGCCCGGGGCAACTGTGAAGCCATCTGGTCTGTTGCTAGCCCTTGCCGATCAGCGGCTACCATTCCATCTGTATACTTGAAATAGTAATGGCGGGCAATGACATGTGTAGCAAAACAAATCACGATTTGCGTGAGACTAGGCTGAAGGCCGAGTTTTCCGCATCCGTAGGAACACCACCACCCTCTCAGCAAATGAGTACAATATCACACACATTGACTCGGAATACCTGAGTGATTGTCAGTAGGCCTCCACTGATCACAACGTTTCCGCCGCTCTCCAGTAGCTGCTCAGTGCCGTTGTACAAATGCCTGTACCACGCGAATGAGACGGGGCCTTCTCCCAGTGAGCTGCACTGCAATGTAACTTGTGCTCCGACCAAAACAATACGCTCTGGATGGCATATGGACACCTTTGGGGGAACTGAAAGCACACATTGCAAATACATGTACATGTACAGACTGGTCAGTATGTGTAATTAGACATGCACGGCAGGTCATGGGGGGACCTCAACCGATTGCCAGGCTTTTACATGCAGGGCCGGAGGCAGCTTCCGCGGAGCGGTGCGGCCGAAGGGCCATCTTTAAGGGGTGTCTGGGGGTCGTCCCCCAGAAAATGTTTGGAATTTAGACGGCAAATCCTGCACTCTGGGCGACTCCCTGTACAAAATCATACATCAAAACTTTTTCTCCCCGGTTTGGACGTTCCACGGCCACGTGGACTTTTGGGGATTTTTTTGGTACGGCCATGGCCGTACCGGCCGTACCAGTGGCGCCGGCCCTGACATGTACTAGCATGTCTATCAAACATTGGCAGTCATTGGCATCATTGCCCAGTGAATGTAACTATTACCTGGTAGGGCTGGGTGAGCAGATGCAATCAGTATACAGGGAATCAACATGGCATCGAACTTACGGTAGAAATCCACACAAAGATGACATTGAAATATATGCAAGCATGCATGCATAGCAGCCAGCATGTACCCGCAGGTCCACTATCCTCGGGTGTGCATGTAGTACTGTCGGTCGCCGAAGAACTGGGGGGTATAGCTATAGCTATAGCCTAGACCGTTCTTACTTTCATGTACAGTTGAACATCGATTATCCGCACATCGACTATCCGACCATTCGATTATCCGTAACAGTTTTTTTGGGCGCACGTGCCGTAGAGTACGCACTGTGCATGTAGTGAGCCATTCAAAAAATACGAAAATTTTGAAAAGTAAAAAGTAAAAAGGTCGTGCGGCTAGTAATAACCACTGAAAGTGTGTGAGTGATAGTTTTTTCTTATCCGGAACATTTGCCTTATCTGAACACCGCCTGACAGTTGTCTGCCCAGAGGTGGTCGGATAATCGATGTTCAACTGTACTACAGTCCATACACAGTAGAGTCACCATGTATACATTAGTATGCTGTGCTTGGTGAATTTCTAGCCTGGTCATTCTTCGGTGCTCAACAGTACTGTACAGGGAAACATTGCTGAGAGCTGCTTACCGCTGTCTAGAAGGTAGACGGCCATACTCCAGGAAGATCCGCAGAGATAGCTGGTGTTCCCATGGCATGGCTGGCACTCCGCCGCCAGTGCTTGCGGACTGACGGCCACACCACACCAGCACTGGTAAGCCATGCGTATGCCAGCCATCCGATAGCCGTCCTCCCAGCACGCGTGGGCGCACATCGTAGGCTGCTGTTTGGACGGCGTACGGGACATGACGTCGGTGATGCCGGATAGATGTACAGACAACACCTGGGATCTGTCTCCTTCCACTGATGCCAAGCGATCATGATAACATTCCACATAGTTGAACGTCCTCCTCAGTATGTCTGTAAGCACACAGTTTACAATAAGTACTCGTCAGGACTGCCGGAAAGCAGTTTAGATTGGTCCCGCCACACCATAGCCTTTTCATACTTTGGGTTCTGTAAAACCGGAAAGTCTTATGAGTCACAAAGTCTAACGTTTTATTAACGACCAATTTTTCGTTACTTGAAGAAACGTTATCGCGAGATATCTGTGTAAAGATGCGCATACAGATGGGTGGCCAGGTAGCCATCATTAAACTTTCTGCACGTTATCATGCCAAAATTACTAAAACGTTAAACTTTTTGGTCGTTAAACTTTCCGGTTTTACAGTATGACATGGCCTCCTCAGCAGTATACATGAGTCGGTGGCCAACAAGTTGGTCCGGTGATGACCTGACAAACAAGACTGGTTCCCGAAGTGGGCATGTTCCTACACTTCAATTGCTTCCAGTGGAATTCAGTTTTACTTGGAATCCGATTGTACGAGTGAGTTCAGTGGTCCCAGACATGCGGACCGTGACTGAGCTGTGCACGGGTACAGGGCACTAGCTGATTAACAGCACAACTGGTGATCCTTGTGTAGTACACATGTACCTTGCTTTCTAGTTGCTGTGCACCATGCAGGAAAAGGATTTCATCCAAAGACATTGTGCAGTGCTGAAAACAGAGACCCTAACCCTATCGGTTTCAGTGTCTAGTAGCTACTCGTATGTAGTAGTAAGCCGTATAGAATTCCAAAGAAAAGGAGATCAAAATAGCTTATGGGCAGTATTCTGTACCAGCAGACGGAATTCTACTCAGTGACGAGTCTACATCCTTGGCTTCATCACGTTGCTATATATGGCAAATGCCCGTCCCCAAGCTCATTGACAAGTAATTAGTTGCCAACATAGCAGATCTACAATGTACGATTTCTACTCTTGAGCTCAGTTGGGAGTTTGGTCTATTGTGGCCACAAGCAGCTGTCAATAACCTCACCTGTGACCATCATACTAATCATAATGAGTTTTAGTCTTGCTGTTCCCACATGTAGGCCATAGGCAAAGGCTAAAACGCATGCCAAGGGACTACGCGTACGACAGTAACACAATGATGAATGAGGACTGCACATGGGTATAAACATGTCACACTCCAGTCTTCCCTACATACCGTGTCCGTCTTCATCCCAACCTGAGTGGAACTGAAGTAATAATGCCAAGGCTATACTATAGGGAGGCCGGCAAACCCGCGCAAGCGTAAACCATCAAGCACTGTAGTCTGTACATGGTAAACTGAATGATTCATTATTGAATCCTTACCCATTCCATACGTTTCACCCAGGACTTCTGGCGAATACGGTGATGAACCTGACACAACGCCATCCGGATCCCTAGTCGGCGAGTTGCTGACAACAGGAAGCGTTGTCGTGTTTCCTCCTCCAACGCTGCTGCTGCTGCTGCTGCTGTCGGGCGGGGTCGTAGCGGTGGAGATGCTTGTACTGCTTGATTGCAGAGCTTGAAAGCTGAGCAGTGAGCTGTACAGAGCCAGGAGGGCACCCTTTGCCAAGCCAACACTACCAAACATGTCTGTACGAGCTTACGAAGCGATGCGTTCTCAGAAAAACGCTACACAAACAACGGCCATTTGCACACTCCTCCACTTTCTTGGCAACTACTAGTACTACAGTATGCGACATGAAAACAACACTGAACGCTCGTCTAGATCCAAGGAATACTTGTGTGTGAGTTTGTCTACACCTTCGCGCCACACACCACGGTGTGGAAATAGGTGTCGACGGCTTCCATTGATGCTAGTGGTGAACTGTACACCCTTGCAGAGCCTGGCGCACTCCCCTGCTGAATATGCAGGTGTTGTCGCCGCAGCGATGAGCATTGCGGTGACGGAGAGCCACATTACTATATACGCAATGTTCTAGCAGCCTTAGCTCTGGTGCGAACAATGTGCCCAGCACGCACTTTCTGTGACACTTGGCGATTGCCATATCGGCAGTGCTCCAAGGAAAAGATGCGCCCGCTAAGCTACCTACTAGTATCTCGTCCGCCCATGTGCACTGCATGCATGCAGCTCGCGCAGGTGAGAGGGGACCACAGACGCGGTTGTCACCGTTTACATGTACTATCTCTTTATCTTGCTTTCTGGCTACGAAGATGCAACGCTCCGCGAGTAAATACAAAAACCACCACACTTGGTGAAGACTTGGGTCATCAGGGCTCGCTAAGTCCTTCTTGTCCTCTCTCAGATAAGGGAGGTGATACGAGCGTCTGTGAGGTCACTCACGACATTCAGTGTCCTAACGCAACTAAAATGGACCTGACTTGTACTCTTGAGTCTTGTAGACTCTACGCTGACTACAGTCTACAGTACAGTAGCATGCAGGTCAGTAGCATGCATGCAAGTGTGGATGACGAAAGGGACAAAGTTCAGCATGCATGAAGCAGCCTGCAACAGATAGAATTGTCTCATTTCTCGCTGGTACGAGTGCTGCAATCCACGCCGATGGCGTGTAGATCTACACAGTTCGTCTACAAGATCGTACAACCAAGCCGAACACATGCTGGTAGGTCCCAGGGCCAGGTGCTGATGGCTACTCCCTTGTCGAGGAGGCCGTTGGATAGTTCCAATAGTGGTGATGCATCAGTGTGTGACTATAAATAACTTCGAAGCATACCAGGAGAACATAATAATAATACCGGTAATCTGAAGTATTACTGTGTGGATTCACCAAAAGCGCGAGTTTCGAAGTGTGAAGAAAATGTTGAACGGTCGCTGCTGGGACCATTACTACACCATAGCTGGTAGGCATTAGTATTGATATACTTGACATGTCCACGGCAAGCCGCTTATGAAGTTATGTACAACGGCATGGCCAGAGAGGATAACAAAAATAAAAATAATTATATTGTTTGGGAAATCCACGCTATTATTCAACAATAACGGGTGTGGGGTTATAACAAATTCCCATGATGTGAAAGTACATTGTACAATTATTGTTGAAGCACTAGGTGATCTGCACTCTACAATGTGACCTGTGCGATAAAATCGTTAATACAAATGATTGCCTGTTTCAAGCTACCAATCGCAGTGTCTCCAGGTCCTTCAGACTCCGGAGACGCATGGACGTTGCCTTGGCTAATTCGTTGTCTATCACCACTGGTAGGGTGATGCGCGGGCGTCCGAGCCAGCCCCGAATCTGTAGCTGGAAATGCGCTGTCATGCTCACCTGCGCTGGAGTTGCTTATCAGGGAGGCGTAGAATATGGCCAAACAGTTTCCACCGTGAGCATTGTGGATATATGGGGTGTTACAGCGAGTCTGTAGCCCAATACCAGCGGCTTTGTCGTAGGTGCTGATGCACCTTGCCCTTGAACGACTGGAGGGACCTCAGGCGTGGCGGAGACTGCAGCACAGTTGGGGGCAAGTTGTTCCACTCCGGTCAATGATGCTGTAGGGGAAGCAGCGTCGCACGTAATCAGGAGAGGAAGCCGGGAGGACGTTCTGTAGCTGAGACTCGTGGCGCACCAAGTGGTCGGACCGAGTTCGAGGACATGTTCGTGGAGGAAGCTGTGGGGGGACCAGCGACGTTAGTTGCGGTGGCCCTGGCCTGCCAGACACATCAGTTTATACATGTAGCTGAGGGCGGCGACCAATCTCCTTGCTGCCAAACTCTGGAGGAGGACATCAGGGCCAAGAATGTGGAGGGCGCGTCTCTGCACTCGATCGAGAAGGCGCAGATGGCCTGAAGTTGCTCCCATCCATACCAGTGGCGCATACTCTAGGACTGGCCTCACAAAACCTCTGTAGACGGTTCGTTTACCAGCACCATCGAGTACGCGAGCAGCTTTGCGCAGGAAGCCCAGGCGAGAATTCGCCTAGAGTGCTGTGTTGTGGAGGTGGGTCTTGAAGGAGAGGCCCGAGTCAAATGTGATGCCGAGGAGTTTTACCTCCGATAGCTCAGACACAGTGTGATCTCCAAACGTGAGGTCCATGATAGGCCACCTGTGCCGCTGATGGGCTATCGTCATGAGCTGTGACTCTGTGGGCTCAAACCTGATCCGCCACTTCTTGCCCCAGTCATGGAGCGCATCCAGGGTGGCTTGTAAGCTTTTCTTACTGTTTGGGAGCAGTTCCGGCGATCCAATACAGGTGTAGACCGTTGTATCATCGGCGAAGGTGGTCAGTGAACATCCAGGAGCTAGGCACTGCTCCGCATCGTTTACATAGATGAGGAACAGAGTGGGCCCCAGTATGCTCCCCTGGGGTACTCCCGACTCTATAGGGTAGGGCGACGAACTCTGGCCATTCACAACAGCCTGTAGCTTCCTGAGGGACAAATAATCTGTCAGCCAGGTCAGGCAGGGCTCTGCCACGAACTCCGAGTGTCTGCAGCTTGTAGGTGACTCTGATGTGTGACACCTTGTCGAAGGCGCCTGCGATATCTACCGCAAGAACCATCGAGCATCCTCCACTTCCAGTGGTGAGAGTCCACTCATGATTCAAGACAGTGAGGAGGTCGGCTGTTCCTAGGCCTCGTCTGAAGCCAAATTGGCGTGCAGAGAGGAGGTGGTGGCGCTCAAGGTAGTTTACTAGCTGGTGATTAATGATTCCTTCCATGACCTTGGAGCAGATGGACAAGAGGGATACCGGGCGACAGTTTGCTGGCAGGGAGCGAGAGGCCTTCTTGTACACTGGTACATGTACCACATTCGCTGTTTTCCAGGCCGCTGGCTGGACACCGGACCGAAAACCGAGCGAGAAGAGAGTTGACAGGGGACGTGCTAATTCATGCCAGCATTCCTTAAGGACACGAGCTGGAATTTGGTCGGGGCCCGTAGCCTTCCCTGGGTCGAGTCTGGACAAGTGTTTACGGACAATGGGAACCCTGAATTATGAAGTATTTACTAGCTAGCATGCATTATGCAGTTTGTTCATGTACCAGCACATGACTGGAACGAAACAGGCACAGTGGGTTGGCCAGAAACCATGAGAGATACGAGAGGTATCTGGCTCAAGTCCTGCTTGGGAGCGGTTTTCCAGTCGTGCTGCTACCCACAGTCAAATAGGAATTAACTTGTGGCCAGGCACAAGGGGGTACACGGATGCGGCTAATGCAGTAATGGGGTTTCTCGGCATTTGTGCCAGTGGTTGCGAGACTTATCCCCTCACCCCCCCCCCCCCCCACCGTTAGGCGCTGCATCTGCCGCTAGGGTGTACGGGTGTTAGCGGACGCCGTGAGTTCCCTTCGGGAACGGACAATATAATTTACTTGAGCAAGTTTATGCACAGGTACTATTATAGGGTGTGTGTGTGTGTGTGTGTGTGTTTTTACTTGAAAAGCACATAACCACCAGGAAAGCTGACAAAGAAAAAAGAGTACTACTATTGAAAATACTAACTTGCCTCTGTATATTGGTTCATCGAATTCTCTTGGGTTGTGTTCCTGAACATATAAAGCCTTATAACTGGTTTGTTTCGGGCCGCTCAACCAGAAACAAAGTGTCTCTTCCCAAGGCCAAGTCAACGCAATTCACAAGATCGCCATTCTTCCAGGGCTACTGTGCATGGCTACAACTTCCCGAATCAGTGAAGACTTCTGCATCATTGAAAGAATTTAAAGTTTATCTGAGGGCCTGCTGATGACTGAGTGCACCATAATAATAATACTTGCAAGTAAAAACTAATCAATATAGCTTTTCGGCTGTTTCCTTTTCATGTATATAATCTTCTCCTTCTTTTACCATGGTTGGCTATCACCCACATCTTCCCGTTTTGGCTGCCATCGGAAGCCATAAGATGTTGAATGAATAAATAAATAAAAATGTGTGTGTGTGTGTTTGTTTGTGTGTGTGTTTGTGGTGTGTGTGTGTGTGTGTGTGTGTGTGTGTGTGTGTGTGTGTGTGTGTGTGTGTGTGTGTGTGTGTGTGTGTGTGTGTCGCTGAGGGACACGAGAGTTCAAAGCCAGAATCAGAAACTGCACACACCACAGTCATACCGGTATCCGGTGTAACAGATCTACAGATCTACACCTACCCAGGTACTTGGTATTCAAGCAAAAGACGTTCTGTCTACGAGCAAGCTAGCCTAGATAAGGGATGATGGTGTCCACAGGGTTGGTGCTAGGGGTGCAGCAGAGGTGGTGTGAGTATCCAGCATGTAGAGTTGGGAGTGTGAGGTGTAGAATATTACGCATTAAAAAGGGCCGCTAATTTTCGTAGTTAGACTGTTAGAGCACTCTGGCGCTAGAGCGACGAGCTCCCTCCTTTGCACCATGGCTGGTAGCTCGTAGCTGTACTGATGAGGCCTTTAAGGCTTTGTGACCGAAACAGCTTGCTGTCTACAGCATTGATCTGTTGCAACGCGAACTGAAGGGAGCCAGCCTCTATCAATACAGTGATGTCATTAGGGAGTTGTATCGCCCCGGGCAGGTCGATCCCTGAATGTAATAGTACCGGACACGATCTTCAACGACTTGTCAAGAGTAATGAACAAGTAAAGTTCTTCGCCGTCCAACACCTGACCAGTGTTCACTGTCTCAGGCAGAACCGCATCCTCGCAACAAGGACAGACCTGCGCCGGGAATTGTTTCGTTGCAATTTCGAGTTTCACGTTCTCACACGCATCAGACAACTGGTGGATGGAAACTTGTTTCCCACTACAATGTCATGTACGAAATAGTGGTAGCGACTTCGGCGATGATTGTTAGGAAAGTGTTTGCTCCCCACACTGGAGCTCTCGCTTTTCCGCCGTCTTGACTTGACACTTGACTGACTCACGACTGCCATCCAGAGCACACGAGAATTCCATCGAACCTTCGGCTCGGCACTCCTGCAAGAAAGCACCACTCCCTGCTCAATACACAGTGTTTAGGGGAATTCACCTCCTATCGGTTGAGCTTGAGTAGGCTGAGGAAGATTGCGCCTGAACTGAAAGGGAAGAGCGCCACTTATAATGATAGTACTCTCCAGGTCCAAACAA
Source organism: Sycon ciliatum (assembly GCF_964019385.1). Classification (NCBI taxonomy): domain Eukaryota; kingdom Metazoa; phylum Porifera; class Calcarea; order Leucosolenida; family Sycettidae; genus Sycon; species Sycon ciliatum. The sequence continues at coordinate 5,084,307 of NC_088644.1, forward strand.
CACAAGGGATACAAACTTACAAGCTTACAGAGACGCTCTGTTTCCAGTGCGATAAACACCTCGTGAACACCAGATAGCATAGTGCAATATTGGGGTATGAAGACCGCAGGCACAGAAGAGGTTACTGTGGTCCTGTACCCACTGCTTCAGGAAAGTCACAGAGAGCTGCACAAGCGGCCACTGCGAGACGAGGCCCCAACTACACGTTCACACCAGCACATCGTCATGCTTTTAAGTTTTAGGCTAATCTCTCAACCACATGCCCGTCGGAAATACAAACTCATCGAGGCCACCGACGTCGTTGTAGTTAATACCAACCTCTCCGACCAAGAGGAAGTGCCATTAACACCACATCAACTGCAGTAATGACCGCTGCACACGTGCAGTACACGTACATGTATGTGACATACTCTGATCGTTAGCTAGCCATTACTTAGTCACTGTCAGTGTGGTGATGTCAGTGCGATGATGTCGTAAAGATGTGTCATCAGGTGTGTCCACTACAAACATGTACAATGTACAATGTACATGTAGATGAAGATGAAGATATCATTGAGCACTGAAGTAACTGTTAGTAACTATTACTTGTTCATATTCAGACCGTCGTGTCTTTGATCAGGTGACTGGATAATTCCCGTTCGTTTGTTCTTTGCTTCAGAGAAAGACGGAGAGGGCAAAGGGCTCGCATACCAGTACCTCTACGGCCCTAGCCAGCCCAACACTCAGCTCTGCTATCTTGAGCCATAGCAAGTTACAATGTAATTACTAACGTTGTTGTTGTTGTGGCCACGACTGCACTATACTGCGTCGTGGAAGACCACCCATCCTGGTCTGATGCGCTGGGTAGCATCTCTCCCTACATCTGTAGCTTAGTATATTCAATGTACATGTATATGTGCAGTACCACAGTACAAATCATGTACAACATACATGTAGCTTGTTGGCATGTACCGATAACCATGCTTTCCCTGAACCTGTGCTGACTCTCCCGAAGCACAGCAAACGAAGATCCAGGACTCCTAGACTACATTTTTTTCACTCCTGGACTACTGAACTGAAACTCCTCCCCTGGAAGAGGGGACTACTGAACTGAAACTTCTCCCCTGGAAGAGGGGACTACTGAACTGAAACTCCTCCTCTGGGAGAGGGCACAATAATGGTGTCATCGTCAGTCTTGAAATGAGCTGTTGACAGGTGCGAGGTGCACGCTAACATTACAGTCATATCCGCGGCCAATTCACCATCCCCTTTCCACGATATGCAGTACATGACCATTGCGAAGGAAGGGGGGGGGGGGAAAGGGGGCTAGTAGCCTCACAATGTCCAAAGGTTATTATTGGCTATGCGGCATTAGCTGAGTGGGACGGTGTTTCTCTTGCAGGGCGTGCATCAGAGAGGCGTTCATTGTCAATACAAGTGCATACACTATGAGTATGAGCGACTTCCTCATCCAGATGCAAACAACGACTCAGTGCACGGGAGTTGGCAGCCGAAAACTATTACTTGGGCCAAGTGCTGAAAACACATTCGCGCAGCCGGCGTCGGCGGTCGCTACACCCGCCGTGCTGATTCAGAGACCTTCACAAGATACGAAGTACTGTAGATCTACTGACCAAGGAGTCGTGTAAACGGGCTTATACTAATTATAGTTCTTTATACTTCAGAGTAACTTTATACGACTCCCCGGTACTGGCGGTAGATCTACCATGATCTGCTGACTGACCTGCGTTCTTACCATCTTATTCTTAGGCTGGCATGGGCATGGGGGAGCTTGCTGGCCCTCGTGCCTCACCATGGCATGGGCATGGCATGGCCTTGCGGGCATTCCTCTGGGCCGCCCCAGAACATCCAATCGTCATGGTACATCGTTATCCCAGACCACTGAGCTGACGAGGGCTAGGTTCGGGCCGCAGGTTTCAGTATTCCTTCTTCTCCGTCCTAGAGTAGAGGCTCGGCAGTATTACGCTTGCTCAGTGGCGGGCACTGGCATGCAGTGCTTATCTGCAAAGAGCATGCAGCTGACGTCGTGTGCAATCGGTGTGCTGTGCTGTTTTTGATTGTCGGTCAAACCAGCTGCAGCCTAGTGAACTGCGTGCTGCTGGAGAATTTCACTGCCGATCACCATGCACTGGCCGTACAAACATCCAACAACGGCCTGACAAGCCCTGAGACAGCGAGGGCGAAGTCCAGAGATTCACTGGCTGAGAGAAATGTCGATAATCATGGCATGTCGGTCAATACGCCAGATAAGAACCTGCTGCAAGTCGAAAACCGTATCAGCTTGCCGTCGTCACTTGCAAGAACGTTGGCCAGATTAACCTGAGCTGACGAAAACTGTCTTTCTAGGATCGCCTCGTGGGCCACCACCAAGCTAAAGCTGATCGAGTTAGCGACAGGGAGACTCTACCTGAAACTAATGGAGGCCTGATACCGAGCATTGTTGAAGGGATCGTCCTGGACAACCCACCTGCTGGCTCTTGAGCGAAGCCGAGCATTCTGCCCTTCTGATCTGCGCAGGAACTGTGCTACCGGTACCTGTCGTTTCATCCCGCGACCCAAAGCTGTGGTCTAGATCCTGCAGCTGCTCGTGCTGATGTCGCTACGATCTGCCTCCGCTCGCCCTGGACTGCCGACGCCGTGAAGCTGAGGATTGAGGTGAAAAGTCCGAGAGAGAGAGAGAAAGTGTGTGCACGCCAAGGCTTCGTCTTCTGGACGGTGATTTGCTGGACATTAGTGATACCATCATCTACCATGGTGGTGATGGGATCATGGCGGACGAATCGGAAAGGTGCTTCTCCGTTTCTTGCCGCACTCCTTCTCTTGTGTCTTATGCCAGCTATCGCTTCCGGCCAGATTCGACAGCGAACAGGTGAGAATGTGCCACATCGATCATTGTGCTGAACTATTACTTGGGCCGCACAGTCATGACAGTCATCACAGTCATGATCCCTGCGGATACAAGCACGAAATTATGACTTTTATGAGCCCCCGGAGCGTTCCGTTCATGTATTGATTTGTGTGTACTTCAAGTATGTGATCATACAAGCTGCAAAGTAGTTAGTTGAATGCTATGCGCGCCCTGTGCATTCATCCAGCTCCAGGCTCCCCTGTGAGTTTGAGTGTGACTATTTTTACCTGGATCTTCATGCAGCAATGGCCCTCTACTAGCTGGAAGATGTTCTTAGAAGAAGGCCATCATTGCAATGGTGTTCTACGAATACGGTGTAACGGTGAAAGGTTGAAATGGTTGCAATGCACGTAAATGCCAAAACTGAGCCTAAGGCAATGTCAGGCACACCAGACCTTTCATGCAGAGTATGAATGTATAATGAAGCCTGTCAGGGTATGTGTACTTGTATTTTTGTGACGAAGAAAAGATACCAGGAAGTACATTCACATGTAGTGCTTCAAGTACAACTGTACTTACAAGGACATGCATGATTGTGCACTAGTCCATACAGGAGTGGATCCAGAGGGCTCTACAGGGGGTTCAGTCTAGCCAAAACTGAATAGCTGATACATGTACATGTACATGGTTTCCAGCAGCACATTTGCGAAATTTAGGGGATACCGTGGAACCCCCTGGATCCGCTCCTGCTATACACTGAGTATGCCTGACATTCTTGCAGTGGATTGCCCTACACTTCAGGCTGCTATTCTGTATACATACTTGAATTGTAAAACAGTATTCCGATGATTGTCCTGCCCCGCAGTGCCCGACACCAAGCCGGCACACCTAGGCACGCAAGGCAACCAGGAGGCGGAGGTGGACACCAGGACTGACGTTGTCTACGTGGACTGCTTCACGGAACCAGCACACTCGACACTGCACGTACTCGATGTACAGCTGCGCGATGTCACACGGGCCATGTTCCGTAGTCCGGCCGAGCAGAAGCCACCGACGTGCGCACGCGCGTGCTGGATTGCTGGCTATCCGTACGTCGGTGTGAAGGGCTACTACCAGTGTTGGTGTGGCAAGGAGGTCAAGCTACGCCTGTTTCCCAGAGGACGGTACGAACAGGCACAGTCCTGAATAGTTACGCCAAGTACACGTAGAGCGCTGCTCATTGAAATCCAGTCGCGTCACTCAAGTTTGTGCCTTGCACCATTTCGCAGCCCAATGTTCGCAGGTCTAGGGCTGCGCAACGCCCGGTGCGTACTTGAGTGACACGACTGGATTTCATTGAGCAGGACTGTATTTACCTCACCCTTTCCATCCAATGTTTTGCAACATTGCTTTTACAACTATGCTTTCTTTGAGTAAAACGTGATGTAGCACACATGATATCTGCTTGGTACGTATTATGCAGTGTACCATGTAGACCAGACCAGCTCTACAGTGCATTTCAAAACTATAGACGCGTAGGGTTTTTGAAATATTTCAAATTTGGCTGGAACTTTTCGAGAATAGTTTTCGGAATATTGCTCAGGATCGCTCCACAATTACTCTCATATAGTTTCTAAAGGATTGGATAACAGACGCCCAATTTGGAAAAATTTATGCACAAAGTGATCACAGATTTTATGTGGTATAGATGCTGGCATAACGGTTTTTGCCTAGGTACGCGTCTATAGTTTTGAAATGGACTGTAGTGAAGTGATCTACAGTGCAATACTGTGCAGTGATTCTACACACATTGGCACCATTGTGATGCGTCCTGATGTTCACTGTATACGCGCGTGTGTGTGTGTGTGTGTGTGTGTGTGTGTGTGTGTACGTGTGTGTGTGTACGTGTGTACGTGTGTACATGTGTGTGCACGTGTGTGTGTGTGTGTGTGCATGCGTGTGTGTGTATGTGTGTGTCTCTCTCTCTGTCTCTCTCTGTCTCTCTGTCTCTCTCTCTCTCTCTCTCTCTCTCTCTCTCTCTGTCTATCTATTTATCTATCTATCTATCTATCTATCTGTAGATGTATGGCATGCCTGGGCAGCTTCCAGTACCGCTGTGGCATGACGGACTCCATCGCCATCTACAAGGTCAATCAAGGTGAGCTAGCACGGCTTTCCAGTAATCACTGGCTAGCGGTGCACATTCCTGCATCAATACCATGCATTTCACAGAGTATACTGACATTACACGGAACCCACCAAGACATGAACACACATAAGATGGAAGTTTGGAAAGGAGGGCACTACACATTAGGAAGCATCGGGCAAGACTAGTTTGTGACGGGGCGCTTGCAAATTGTAATGCAATACGGTAGCCTATACACTGCCATCCTTCTCAGAAGCTCACCTATCTGTGCATACTCTGTGCGTGCTCAGTACCACCACAGGCATCAGTGTGCCAGGGAGATCGCACAGCGGTTGCCGGAGCAACTGTTACGCTGCAGTGCCTGGCCAGTGGTGACGAGCCGATACAGTTCATGTGGAAACTGCCCAGGTTCAACCCCAGGGCATTCGTCAATGGCGGATCACTGACCATACGGAATGTGCAGCCGTCAGACAACGGCGAATACCTGTGCACTGCTAAGAACCCCTACATTGGCATGCCTGCACTAAGAACTAGCAATGCCACAGCTAGGCTCACAGTGCAAAGTAAGGAAGCGAACACAACATGGTACATGCTGTCTTTGATGTTTTTCTTGCCTCAGTGGGACCATAATTGACTGGGAAACAGTGTCTATAGCAGCCCCACATTCTGTATATTCGAGTTTATTTTTTGTCACAAGTTTAATAGTGTCGAACACAACCCTACAAATGAATTATGAAGGGACATGAGCAGGGGAGAGCAGACACAACTAATCTTCCCCTGGTGTCTTGTGTGAAGAAGTTCAGTTCCGCAAGGATATTCTCTAGATTGTTGGTTTTGGAGTGAATCTTTTTAGACATGTTCCAATTCGACCTTTGCTCATGTCTGCCTGCATACAGCACCACCAACAGCCCAGGTGAAGGTGCTGCAGCTGTTTTCTTTGGGACATGCAGGCACACTGCTATGTGAGGCGAGTGGCGATCGGCCACTGCAGCTCGGCTGGCTGATCGGAAACACAACGGTTAGCCTGGCCACCCTGAACACGGCAAATCTGGCGGTGACGTATGATCACAACGCTGGCAGATCAACACTGACTGTCAAGAACGTGACGAAGGACAGCGAAGGTTTCTACTACTGCGAGGCAACCAACAATCACATCATCGACCTTTCCAAGCGTAGCTTCAAGGCGCCGTTCTACTTCAGCTCTGAGCATGGTATGTCAGGAGCATAGCTGGTCCCCCTTTGGGGGGGGGGGGGTGCACGGTCGCTTCACCACAATACTCTTGCGCAATATGTTGTATTTGAAGTTCGAATATTATACGTATAGGATGGCTGGTGCATGTCATTCATGGTCATTATGTGCGTGCTGAACCTAGGTTGAAATTTCTAGGGGGGGGGGGGGGGGGGGGGAGGTGCATGTGTCCCCCTGTGCCCCATGCGCGCTACACACCTGTATCTTTTTATGGTTCTTTCTACAGAGGACATGCACCTTTTCTCAGTCGTGTAAATCATCAGTCTACACCGTTAAAAAACCCGTGTTTGTTATAAATTGATGCGCCTGCTTTCCGCTGCAAAGATAAACTGTGGTAAAGGTCTCCGTCCTCCTCTCCCCCCCCTCTCTCTCTTCCCCCCCCCCCCCCCTCTCTCTCTCCAGCCGTCTGTCTGTCTCTCTCTCTCTCTGCCTTGCCTATAGGAGCTGTAACAAGTTTCCATCAATCCACCTCTGCTCAGACAGCAACACTCACGACCAAGAGGCATGCTTTTACCACCGTAGCAAAGACAGAGGTCCACGCACCAACCGTGTCTCAGGTACCCGACAGGACGAAGGACAGCACCGACTACAATGTACCACCGATGAAGAGCGGCTTCTTTGGCCTGGGTGTTGACACGATGACGGTGGTAGCAATCCTGTGTGGAGTGTGTGCCGTGCTACTACTGCTGCTAACCATGGTTGTGTGTTACTGGCAGCGCCGCAAGGTAGCCGAGCTGGACGAGAAGAGGCACACAGCTAGTGAGTACATTTGTTTATTTTTTTATTTTATATTTTATTTTATTTCACCGTCCAATGGCAGAAGCCAATGCAAAGGAGGGGGCGTTAGCCAGCCATGGCAAGAGAAGAAAAGAAAGAAAGAAGGAAAGAAGATAATAATCGGAAGAAAAGAACGCATCAGCGGGGTGAAATTTATCACTATGTTTCCAATGTATTGATGGCATTACTCGGTATAATGACTTTTATGAAGAAATGGTATTGTATCTGATGTGATCGTGATAAGAGAGCAGATATATTTGCTTTTTTAGTTTAAAAAACCTGATTGCGGTGCCTACAGTAGACGGCTATACACATTATTGTGTTCGCCATCTAGTCTGTGAGTGCAGATGGATATCGTAAATGTACGTGGCTGTTCGCCGAGTGCCTGGTTTGCCTATGCACGACTGTGTGTTCCGGTGTAGGGCTGAGTACAGGGCATGTCCTGGGCTCCACTGGATCATACCTCTACCCCAGTGTGAGTGACAGCGATAGCACAGGGATGCGAACCGTCAACGGCGACTGTACAATGGAGTCCTCACTGGCACACCATCAGTCCACCGAATCAGCAGATGACAAGGTACGTTTTGGCCAAGCTGCGCATGCCTGAAAATGCTGCCGGTCCCTATTGGAAATAGATAAAGACCTTGAGTACTTAGAAGTACATGTTCATCAGGGAGTCAAGGCGTGTACAGGTCACATGTAGGGAAACGACACAGGAGGGCAGTGTGTAAACTGATGTATGTCTTGTTCCTGGCTGCCCCTGTCCAATCACCCAGTCACCCTTTCAGACAGGCCCAGTTTTATGCATGTATTGCAAGTATGCCATTGCTGGTCCGAGGCACCGCGCTGGGGTGTCAAGGGGCCATGCATGGTCTGATTTCAGTCAAGTGACACACAGATCATGGATCTCATAGCAGTTCTGAATCTGGGGTCAAGCCATACATCACCAGTACAGTCCCACTCTGGGCACATCATAGTTCCCCAACGGACAACAGCAATCCAGAAAGCAGACGGATTGAATCATTGCGCTGGTGGTGTTCTATGCTCTGCCCGTGCTGTGCCTGTCAATAGGATGCTGACGGTGATGAGTATGATCTTCAGCCGCGTGGGGCATCGCTACACGACATGTACGTGCTGGACGAGGAGGGAGAGTTTCAAGCACCACGCCACCTGGACCCGCTGTCCACGTCCTACTTTGAACGCGGGGGACTGGCGTCAAGTGCTGGCACGTCATTCTTCACTAACCCAAGCGTGTCGGATTTATAACACACACTCTAAGCATGCTTAGTGTATTCCCCGTACATCCACATGGACTTCTTCCTGCTTTGAAACTTGAGAGACTTGAGTTATAGATATTGTTGTGAGCGGCATTGATTGATAGCCGTGCACACCTTTATAAGCTAAGACATGGTACACAGCATACATTATATTTCCTGGAAGAGAGATTCGTCAATTCTCCTCACACACGTGGGCCATGCCGCATGCAGCACTCGCTGGTACTGTGAGCATGAGCCACTACTGGCACACTACAATATCAATCATTATAATTATTTTATTAATGCGATTAATAGTATAAGTGAAGCGGACATTACAAAATGATGAATGAGAATACATGTATCTAAAATGGTTGTTCCTAATCGATTTTCTTGAGACTATCATCAGGGAAAATCGTCTCACAATAGAGGCTATACGGAGAAACAAACTACTTATAGGTTAATGGATAGTGGGAAGTATACAAGGTGAGGTGTGAAAAAAACTAAAGTGGGAGAGAAGACGAAAGAAATTAGAAGAAAAGATGTGAGAGTGTTCTGACGGTGTGAGCTACTACAAAAGGTGAGTGAAATGAAGGCGTGGAAGCAGGTGAATGTGATAGAGTGAGGAACTGTGAGGTGTAGGTGTATGCGAATGAATACGTGTGTGAATGCTAGGTGAAGAGTCTCAGTTTTGTGACATTTTCTTTCTGAATGCATAGATTAGGATTGTGTTTACGGATGAAAACAGCTTCTAATACCTTAAGTTCACGAAACCTACGAGCACGACACAAAACAGTGAAGCATGAATCATCATACACTGAGCGGCATTGGCTACTAGACAAGAGGTGTTTCTTTAAAATGGCTGACCCTTTCGTTATGGTCTCACCTTCAGTCGCGTTATGGTCTCACCTTCAGTCCGGTCATCTTCTTCGTTCACGCATTTCCGTAATCTGGAACAATCGAATGAGTTTCTTGGTATGCTCAACAACCTACATCCCGCTCTGAAATTTACATGTGAACATGAGCAGTCAAACCGTTTGTCTTTTCTCGATGTGTTAGTCGAGAAAACGGAGATGGGTGTTTCAACTTCAGTATATCGAAAACCAACGTTCACCGGGCAATACATTGTCTACGACTCCTATTGCTCGACTTTATACAAAACTAATCTCGTACGAAATTTGATCATGCGCGCTAGGCGGATTTGCTCGCCTGATAAGCTTCAGCAAGAGCTTTGTTTCCTGAAGAAGGTATTCGTTCAGAATGGATATCCTGTTCAGCTCCTCAGTAAGCTGTTTAACGAACCTGATATTCAGGCTGCCGAGCCTGAGTTTGGACCTGACCCATGTCGTGTGTTTTTACGACTTCCATGGAAAGGTCAAATTTCGCTGGATGTGGCCCGCGCCGTGAGGACTGTTGTCAGACAAACCTATTTTGCCACAGCATTGACAACAGTCTTTACTACGGCCCGTGCGTTCACGGTGAAGAAGGATGTTCTTCCTACCCAACTGATTAGCCATGTGATCTATCATTTTGAATGTCGGCATTGTGATAGCCGATATGTAGGAAGAACCCTTCAGCACCTGAACGCACGCGTCAAACAACATGTACCATTGTACCTATTGTCAGATGGAGCCAAAGCCCAGCGACCTGGACGAGGCCGTCCCCGTAAACAGGTGCCAGTTGCACAATTACAACAGAACCACACAGTACCGGTTGAACGGACTACAAGTACACAGGTACGTGAGACTGAAGGAAATGGCCAAACACAGGTACGGAGACCAATAACTAGGAGCATGACTCGTACGCGGGTAATAGCATCCACAACCGGACATGGACTGGCGGCGAGCAGTAGCGTGGGATTGTCGTTGGGTGCAGAGGACGGGATGGAAGCGGAGGAGGATGAGGAAGGTGAGAGCAGTGATGAAGAGAGTGAGTTGGACAACCAAGATGAAGATGACCGGACTGAAGGTGAGACCATAACGAAAGGGTCAGCCATTTTAAAGAAACACCTCTTGTCTAGTAGCCAATGCCGCTCAGTGTATGATGATTCATGCTTCACTGTTTTGTGTCGTGCTCGTAGGTTTCGTGAACTTAAGGTATTAACGTTAGAAGCTGTTTTCATCCGTAAACACAATCCTAATCTATGCATTCAGAAAGAAAATGTCACAAAACTGAGACTCTTCACCTAGCATTCACACACGTATTCATTCGCATACACCTACACCTCACAGTTCCTCACTCTATCACATTCACCTGCTTCCACGCCTTCATTTCACTCACCTTTTGTAGTAGCTCACACCGTCAGAACACTCTCACATCTTTTCTTCTAATTTCTTTCGTCTTCTCTCCCACTTTAGTTTTTTTTCACACCTCACCTTGTATACTTCCCACTATCCATTAACCTATAAGTAGTTTGTTTCTCCGTATAGCCTCTATTGTGAGACGATTTTCCCTGATGATAGTCTCAAGAAAATCGATTAGGAACAACCATTTTAGATACATGTATTCTCATTCATCATTTTGTAATGTCCGCTTCACTTATACTATTAATCGCATTAATAAAGTTATTGTCTCCTCGTCGCCTTTTCATTATAATTATTATACTTTTTCTCGCTGAAATTGAAATTCACGCTTTTGTTCGTTCGCAGCTGTTCTTGACCTACACTGTACTTTGAAGTCATCATTAACTTATATACCGGTGTGTTAGTTCTTTCTAGTGGCCAACGTCAAATTTAAGCCTAGCATGTGCACTAGTGATTCACTTGTACGGAGCAAGTATCTGATCCAACAATCTCTCCTCCTCTCCTCTGTGCGCACTCAGCTGACAATCACAAGTTGCTACCCTCGGTAGCCATTACAGAGCCATAACATTTATATATAGAGCATCTGATCAATCAAACTAACCCACCCCATACCATGCACACAGCATGCCTACAATAAAGTCCTACACGAGTACAAGACTACATGTACTGCAGTCGACGCAAGCTGTTTTGGCACGCATGTATACACACACTTGTAAAGACGTGAAATAGTTCCCATTTTAATTGTTTAGACCTGCACACATCGTCATGGATATCATGGTCATGAAATACCCACACTCTTGGGATGGCTTTATGGCCGATGGCATGCTATCTTTTTTTTCTGGCTTTCCAAGCATACCATGTATACACCCACCCACACCCACACACGCACAGACAGACAGACAGACACACACTCACACACAATGTACAGGACCGTCGCAAGAGAAGTACGCAAATCTGCAAGTGTACTGGATGTACACCCACAGATTTTCTCTTACAGTACGAGATAGTAGAGTCGTGCGCCCAAGAACGTTATTTCCAAGGGGTTCGCCTGGGACGTTCCTATTTTTTCAGCAATCTGGCTGCGTTCTTATAGCACGTTATTAGAAACTGTGCGTACTGGATTAAATGTATCCCACTAGCTGCCAGAAAACCAACACCGACGTTCTAAGTATTTCAGGCTGGACGTTCTTGGGCTCCACGTTCTTCAGCGCGCGACTCTACTGTACAGCAACAGTAGCGGACAAAGTTAGATCTGAATGGAACAGATCAAGACTAGTGCCAGATAACTGTCCAATCCACAAAACTGGCAAAGACACACACACACACACACACACACACGCACGACTCCGGAGTGCAACGCACTGAGGTTGACAAATTGTTCTACAATCAGCCAAAACGAGAAGACAAGCTCCAAAGACAGTGACCGATGGTTACTACGCTGTACAGAACGGAAAGTAATAAAAATAAAGTTAGACGAGAGGTCAAGTGTATTTTTCTTCAAATTGATTATTTAGCAAACAAATCCTTGATACCAGTTACCACACTACACACTACACATATATATGTACTACACATATATATGTACTACACATATATTATGTACTACACATATATATGTACTACACATTGCAACAAGACACTGTAAAGAGAACTATATCATCTTTTGCAGAGCGCGACACTGAACGGGCGCAGTGGAGTATTATACTGATGGCTTGGAACCGATTGTTGTTAGTAAGGACTGCAGTCCAGTATGTTAAAAAAAAATAGGAAAATAGTCTGGGAAGGAGGCATGAAGCAATAAATAAATAAATAATAAATAAATAGATAGATACTAGCTAAAGACTACGAATGAAGAATGTATGTGTTGGCATTTCGTGAAAAATCTCGTGACTTTCATGACGAATTTCGGCTCCAAACCAAGCAAAGTATTCATGAGTAGTAAGGATGGAGCTGTTATGATGAAATATTGTTAAGTGGCGTGGCAACACCTTGACCGATTACAATATGTGTCCTGTGAGGAACGAATTCAGTAGAAACCATGTACAAAGGGCATAGTCTCTCGCTCATGTCACTAGTACCCAGTTGCCGCTTCCACAACAAATCCACTACTGTCATGTCGAGGGTTCGTCCACTTCAATGACCTCTGCTTTCGCCGCTGTCTCCAGCTTCTTCTCCAGACGTCGTCGATTGTCGGCAAACTTGAGACGGATGCGATCAATCTCGCGCTCCTCTTCCGCTTGGTAGGCCGTGACGAGACGCTCCAGGAAGGGCATGCCGAGGTGGTAATACTGCATCACCTCGGCGGAGAAGTCCTGTGCATCGCTTGTGTTGCGTTCCATGATGAACAGCTTACAGACGTCCTCTTTGGGACCGAGGCGAATGCGATATAGTAGCATGCACACGTCATCTTGGATGATCTTGACCGTGCCAGTGTCGTCAATGGAGAAGATGGCAAAGCGCGACGGCTCATCCACCGCATTCAGCTTGCTTAGCGTTGCACTGATAATCTACAAGCAAGATGTGTGTGTGTGTGTGTGTGTGTGTGTGTGTGTGTGTGTGTGTGTGACAAGGAGCAAACACTTAGGTTAACACAGCTCGAGTGATAATCTTTTACTTCACCTCCAATCCGCAACACACGAACAGTCCTTGGCTACGCCACGTGTAGCAATCGTTTCCAAATTTTCACCCAGGAGGGCATCATCAGAGTTATAATACTGAGAAAAAGGACACACTTCTGGCTCTTGAACAACATCAAGAGCTGGCTAGAGTGCCCGCTCCTTCCGCCCACATATTAATTCACAGACCTTCATGTAATGTCAGTGCCAACCCCTCCCCCTCCGCCCAACAGATCACTCGGGGCTGGTACCACGTTCAATGCAAAAATCCAGTGAAAAGAGTGCCGAGCTGCGTGGGCCCCGCCAGCCAACAACCTCAACGGTTTGTTGGGATTCTTTGATGTCCGATGCAGCAAGTTGAAATGTTAGGACATGTGCAATAGGTTACCAGGGCATGCGCTAAGGATTAAAATATGCTCTGACACAATGTCCTGCCAGTTGCAAAAATGGCCGGACATGTCCGGACATGCAAATTTTCACATCAAATCACACAATGTTCAGTGTAGAATTAATACTATCGAAATGTTATCACAACGATGCATTTCAGAAGCAGCATGATCTTTGAAGGCTGACGTTTTCAGGTTCCTTGAGTCAACGACGAAGGAGTCAGAAAAATCCTTGCTGCTGCGAATTTTATCAACAAAACGGGAACACATCTTACACTTCAAATTTTCGACAACGCTACGATCTGAGGGACTGCGCTCATAGCTCAGCCAAACAGAAGTTGAAAGCTCCCTATCAAGTATCATATTCGGCGACCCACTTGTCACAAGTGGTCGTCTTGACTCCTCTGGGCTTCTTTCCAAGAGGAGCACCCGCATCAGCGGTGCTTGGCTTTCTCTTGCCAGACGACATCACTAATGACTATGAGACAAAGGATTGAAGTGCCTTTTCTTTTTTGTACTTTGCAAAAAGTGCGCGGACACTTTGTCCGGATATGTACAAAACATCCGGAAACTGACCGTAAACGGTCGGAAATTGTCCGATGTCCGACCGTTATTTCGCGCCCTGGGTTACAGACGCCAATAGTGTCTCTAGAAAAGTACATGTGAATATCATACGCAACCGCTCTGTGGTGCCACCAAAAGTCCTTGCTTGTGGTAGATGCAGTAAAAACCCTGCAGACCCGATACAGTATGCGTATTCACTTCCAATGCTGTATTGAATATTCAACCAAGCAGGCCGGCATACACAAATGCGCCGCTTTATAGTGAGCCAAACAAACCAAAGTCCAGTGCCAACGCTCAGCACAAAATAGGAAGGTGGCGCGGCTGATCGATGTGTCACGTTATAATGCTTACAGTGTGAAGCAGTAGGGGAAAGTGTGAACATGTGTGTGTGTGTGTGTGTGTGTGTGTGTGTGTGTGTGTGTGTGTGTGTGTGCACTGTAGGGCGATGTGTACGCGTGCGTGTGTGAGCGAGCGAGAGGAAGAGAGAGATATGTCTATGCGGGTGACATGGAATTATATGGCACCAACCAGGGCGCCACTTAGGCGGAGGAGCAGTTTAATAGAGAGATAGTGCTGTAATTCGGACTTTGGGAGATGTGACAACAACCAGGCTGTCACTGGTGCGTAATTTGTGTCGGCGACACCAGCTCTGTGCGCTTGTTAACCCTTTATGGACAATTGCATGACTTTCGATCACGTATGATTGAAACTTCAAGTGGGGATTTCAGCCGGCGATCTTCATCGTTTTTCGATTCTTTTTCCGAAAAATCCACAGCTGAGATGCATGCGGATCAAAATTTGATCCGCATAATGAGCATAAAATCTACGTACGTCACAAGTAAAACAGTTCGCGAAAAATCCCACTGAACATTGCACACTCAACAGAGCATTCGCGCTCAATGGAACTCAAACGTTTTTCAACACTTCACTTTGGCAACTTTTATTGATCCGAATTCAGTCTGGTCTTTTTTTTAATATGAAAGCTTTGTCCATCTAAACCTATCTGCATACAATGTATATAAAACAAATCATAATCGTTCTTGAGTTATAGCAGTCAATCGAATGCCGCATTTTCCACACTAATTTAATTGGTCCATATAGGGTTAAGAGACGTTCCCTTGTCTGCATTGCTGATTATAGCTTTTTGGGTAGGCACAGATCGCACATCTTGGTGGTATTTGTGTAAGAACGCGCCCTGCATCAGATTGACAAATGAATCTTGTAGGCTTAAAAAAAAAGCTTACTGCCCTTCCGCACCAGTGGTAGTGTTAAACTGCTCCTCTGCCTCAGTGACACACTGACTGGTGCCAATATCCCCATGACACTCTCCTAGATCTCCCCCCCCCCCCCCTCTCTCTCTCTCTCTCTCTCTCTCTCTCTCTCTCTCACTCACACACACACATACGGGTGCATATAGCTCTACATTACACGCGCACATGTTCACACTTTCCCCTTGCCATTTCACACTGCAAGCATTTATAATAACCTCACACATCGATCAGACACGCCTTCCAACTTCGAAGGTTCAGCGTTGCGAGTAATATGCCATAGAAAGAAGGTATGCGCTATCGAGACGATGTGATAGCTGCTGACGATGACGAGACAGAAAGACTGGTGGACAGTAACCAGCATTCTGCACAGCTGTAGAATGGCACTTTTATTCATCTCGTTAGCACATACCTTCCTCCTGTGGACTCTTGCTCACAAATCTGAAATCTGAACCTTCCAGTTTGGAAGACTGTAGGATAGTTCTGTCAAGCTACATTCCAGGCCAGTGACATGCTATGGAATGTATCGCACTCCTCGTCAGGTTTGAGCTAGATATCTGCACACACGTATCCACGTGTCTCTTTCTTTTTTTACATTAATTGGCTCAACATCCGAGTCTCAAATGGCGCACATGCTAACTGTTCAAAATTTGGTGTAACTGGTGGACCGCAGCACGGGATTTGCACAGCTTTGTTTGAGACTTTGGCAGGGTCGGGTCACTGTGAAGCTTGCGAGTCAATGTATTTCACACCTTGTCAACCAGGGTGCGGGTGCTTTCATGCAAGCTATGCGGCTTGCACACCGGATTGAACCTAGAACCTAGGCCTCGGGCACTTAGACAGATTGAAGCCTCCATGCATGAAATTAAACACTAGTCCTTGACAGCAGAAGGTCGCCCACGGCACAGGCTCCTTATGACAGATTGTTACTGAATGTGTTCCATACCAGAGTGGATTCCTTTCCAGATTTCGAAGATAAAATGAGCAGCATGTGCCCTGAAAAAGGGCGCTTGCCAGAACATGCAGGCTGACCTAGTGGCAACTGATAATCCCCAGGAAGGGACAAGCAACACATATAACGCACAGTAAAACCTGCCCTAACCGGACAACACCCTTGGTGCAGCGGAAACTGTCCTGATACGACAGGATTCCGCTTGATCCAGGGATGCACGTTCACTCCACAGCACTTTGGTGCGTGAAATACAGGATTCCGTTTGGTACAGGGTCCGAAAAACACAGGTTTTACTGTACAACCACGACCTACAGAAGAGGAGACACACAGACAGTGCATGACACTTACATCAGAGACAGTCATGTCAGAAGTTGCCCGAATGTTGGTTACAGATCCCTTGGGCGGCTGGTAGAACTCGGCGAGCGACTCCGCACCAATACTGCTGGGTGGCGGAGAACATGCTACGCTGTCCAGCTTAGAAACTGAGTCCATGCTGTCTGTCCGGGACGGATTATTACGACGTAATCGGAATGAGATGCGGGGCCGGCTAAGGAAATTACCCAGACGGCTGCCACCACCACCACCACCACCACTGCAAGCAGCCAAGCTCTTGTCAATTCCTTCCGTAGCGGTTAATGATGGCGCAGGTACAGCAATTGCAGATGCTGGCAATGATGATGATGATGACGATTGCGCAGCTGTAGTCGTTCCTGACGTTTTGGTTGCCGCCGTTGCTGCTCCTGGTGAGGGTAGAGTATCCTTACTGCCACTATTGGTAGGTATGTCACATTCTGTCACCTCATCGGATTGTAGGCTTTGCCTCCGCTTTGGCGATATGCTGCGCTGAAAGCTCTTACGGAACGATGTGCCACGCTTCTTGACAGGCTTGGGTAAGAGTTCAAGCCCATCGGGTGGTGACACCAAGCTCGATGGCGACGATACTACGCCAGAAGCACCTGGTGCCGAGAGCGAGCTGGCTGGATCCAGCAGAGTAGCACTGTTAGACGCCTGTAATGCCCTGCCCTTGGTTAATACTGGCACTGCTGGTCCTGCTGTTGCTGCTACTGTCGCAGACCGATCTTTTTGACCTGGCGTAATGACGGGCTTCATAGACTTGGGACGCTTGAAGCTGCTCGTAAACACGCGAGACAAGTTTGATCCGTTGCGTGTACGCAGTGCCGCGGAGCTGGCTACATTGCTGTTGCTGCTGGTGGGTCTTAGTGGGCTTTCAATGCTGTTCGGCCTACCGGGACTGAACAGCCGGGAGCTGGTGTTGCCCAGCTTTGGCGACGCGTTCTCAGTGCTGCTCTTGGTGCGGATTCGAGGCGTGGCAACGCTATCCTTCTGACGCTGCTTTTTGTCAGCCGCTCCAAACGAGTTGCTTCTGAGGGGTGAACCGACGCTGCTGCTGCGCGCAAACTCGAACGGCAAATGCAAGCCGATATGGGTCCGAGTCTGTGCAGGACCAGCGCTTTCCACCTTTCCCAGACGACACTTGTCTATCTGCGCCATAGGACTGATGCGACCTGAAGGAGACAGAGGAGGAGCATTTTCAAACAGCGATTCCGACTGGTCAGATGATCGGCGGCGCCCCAGCACCTTTGCTTTGCTATGGCTTGCCGCCGAGCCTGCAGTCTCTGTGCGAGCTCGTGTGGGTCTGGCAATCGGGGAGATATGCTCCGGTTGCGCTCCCTTTGCCTTTGACCGCGGTGAAATGTCTGTGATTGTGTCGTTGGCAAAGGCCTTACCAGCCATTTGTGAAACCCCACTAGCACTGGTCTCCTCTGACTTGCTCTCCTCTCTTCTCATCCGGCCGGCAGGTCTACCCACGATGTTCGAGGAGCGCTCCCTCTTCTGCACAAACGAAGATGTAGCCTCCTTATTCAGGACGATAGGTCTCTGGATGTCCCAGTATAATCGCAGGACACCTTTGCACACAAAGTCAGCGTCGGTGTCTCGCTCAACTGTGATCTCATACAGGCGACCACCACTGGATTTGTAAGCGTTGTAGTCGCTTATCATGGATATCATCCTCTGCTTTTCCTTCGGGTCCATGGCTGCTCGAGAGCGGTGGACACAAGCTTCCTTTGCGATCAGGTTGAGAGACGCACATTCGGCCAGCACCACACTTCTCTTGCCGGCCAAAGGACTACTTGCGTTCCCAAGTCTTTGCTTTCACTCTCACCGTCTTCGCAAAACAGACATGACTCACACTTTCCGCATTCCAACGGCCTCGAAGCCTGTCATTGAACTCCACAAGCAACAGACGAAGCTAAAAGTAAACGGTGATGATTGGAAATCATCTAAAGTCAAAGATCGATCTCGTCCACAACAAGTGAACAATGCAAGTGCCGAGGCCTGACCTGAGGTTGATTTCTTCGTCACCGCGGATCGGAGTCGACCACCGACCACGTGGTCGATCAAAAACCCGGAAATATCCATTTTGCACAAAATACAATCAAGAGTTCATAATCATAATAATACAATCAAGAGTCGTCTTCAATCAAACCATTGCAATTTGCCTCGCACGGGCTTGAATCAAATTTCGAGAGAAGGTGGGTTTCTTGAACGCTATAGTCGATCCTGCAGCGGACCATCCATCAATTTTTTAGCTACTCTTGGCTAGAGAAGGAGAAAAGAATGAACTTCGAATTACAAGGATTGCAACTCAATCTCACTTCGAAATAAGCGTTCAAAGGACATAGCCAATGTACTGTAAACAGCTCTTCTGTACGAAGACCGGGTTCGAATTATCCAACCGGCGCACTTTTCGTACTTCGAATTATGCATTCGATTTTGACTTGAAGTGACTTGCAGAAGATCGGTACGACGAAAAAGTTCGAATTACACGGAATGTTCGAATTATACCGTATTCGAATTAGAGGGAGTCTACCTGTAATAATCTTCCATGATACTGAAATACATTTGGGCATGGGGAAATGATGAGCCCTGTGCTCTGTAGCCGATCTGGAGCCGTAACCCCCTCCCCTGAGGAACTGGCTCCAGGGCCTGGCTGACAAGTACAATGTACATTGTCCATCAACTAATCCCCCCCCCCCCCCCCACACACACACACAATGGTTGCCTCTTCGCTTTGTCATACCACAACCATTCAATGCGGTGAACCCCTCGATAGGTTTTTTCTAGGGTACCCTGTAAGAAGGCCTTAGGCCTGTGGGGATTGCCCTATCAAAAATTTGATAATAAATAATAAAAATAGGTGATTTGCCTTTGGGTCATCCTAATAAAGTAACATGATCTGGTTCATGCACTCTTGTCAATCTTGATAAAAAAAATTATAATTTAATTACCGGTATGATCAAGAGTCTGTTTACTATGTAGACTTACTACTCGTACCCTGATTCTCGATCTCTTCTAATAACAAAATAACATGTATCAAGAGTTCATAACCCCCATCTATATTATAATGATATGAACCAGGGAGTCGTCAAATATGGTATTTGACGACTCCCTGACGTCACAATCAAGGCTAAAGGGACAAGCCCAACTATTTTTGCGGATTTTCTGTCATAAAAAATAAACGTCACAGGCTGCTCTTCGTAGGTGTCCGCGTCCCAGCGGTCCGGGCAAGCGACCGCACCTCAGTGGGACACTTGGCCGTGGCTTTTGTACTGCAATCTGTGGGAGAGCCTTTCCAGGGGTAGTACACACCTGGCCTGGGTACCAGGTATGGACGAATCCCTGGTACATGGTGTTGATCCTTTTTTGTTCCTTTCCTTTTTATTTGTTTTTGCTGAGAAAGAAACGTTGCTGTTTCTGTTCCCGCCAGCGCCTTTGCTCTAGTAAAACATTGCTGGCTGATAAATGGTCATTGCTCGTGATGCCAAAGGTGAAGGGAATCTGGGTTTCTTGCCATTTGCAACTCCCTGTCTCTGAAAATGTAGCTTGTAGCTCCGAGTATGTTAGTTTTTCGACATGCCAGACCTATTGGTATGAGCTGCAGAGATGAGGAGCAACGAAGGCGTTGGATTAATGCGTTGGATTGATGCCAATAATGGTGTTTATGGCCGGACAACGCCAGCGGTTTTCACTTGTCAGGAGGACAGTCAAGTTGGAGCAGGCAGATGACGGATTATTAATTTTGGCGCAATTTTGGCGCATTTTTTTGCAGAGTGGGTGGCTTGCCGAAGAGAATCATCTCAGTACCTCATGGTTACTAGTATCTGACAAATGCCTCTTATTGCTAGTCTGCATTAGAGCATAGCAGAATTGGTCATGTCACAAGTACTAGTAGTGTCAAGACTTGATGTGCTACGATTGTACTCAGATCATGTGGCAACTTCACGGTAATTCGTCCTGCCACTTTACGCTCTCCCGGAATTCCCTGCAGAAGTCACGTGCCTGTGCAGGGGACCACGTGTTTGCATTGCTTACTGATGCAAGCGGATGGAGTGCAGAGCAGATAAGAAGACATAATCTGGCTATTCAAATAGCTTCGGCTGCTATTAATTGGCTGGACTCCTGGAAACGTGGGCAAGAATCTAAACCAGTCCACGGAAACGATGTGACGCCACACAGGAAGCTAAATGGCAAACCAATCAAGTTCTTTGGTAAACCTTTCACCAACGTTGTCCGGTTTCATGCCTAGTGTCACTCACACAAGACCAATGGATGCCACATGTACCTAAAAGATACGCTGTTGATCAACCACAACTCCAATACCACTGAGCAGCGTCTTCTATACAGATCCAATTAGATATTGAAGTATATGAGTCGAAGTTGCTGGTATAGTCTCTCCTAATGACCGCGTATTTGGCATAATTTTCTCTATACTGCACTCTAGAGCTACTTACCTTTTCCGACATTGAACTCAGGCAGTGACCACTCGCCCACAGAATGAGCCAATTGACACAGACACCAAGTACCATGTGCATTCGTCGCAAGAGAGACACGCAAGTTTGCAAGTGCAGTGGATGTACACCCACTGATTTTCTCTTATGCCAACGATATCAGACATGACCTGAGTGAAACATATCAAGACTAGCACAGCATTACTGCCCAATTCCGTAATTATAATTATTGCGATGCCTTGTGAAAGGATTCTCAATGCACACCTGGTCTACGCCACACGGAATACATCGGATGATAATGACCAAGACAGCTGCCTATGTCTTTCTCTTTCCCTCCCCCTCTCTCTCTCTCTCTCTCTCTCTCTCTCTCTCTCTCTCTCTCTCTCTCTATCTTCATCTATATCTATCTATCTATCCAATCTGGGGACAGAACTGTTTCGTCCTTTGTGGACTCATTAGCACAGCACAGAGAAATGAGGCCGAACCTGATTGCAATGAAAAATAAATTCCAAAGCCATATTTAAACCAGGGCCGAATATACTGTGCCAAAAATATCTCTCTATCTATCTCTATCTCTTTATCTCCTTGAGGGCACACTGGGTCCCCTGTTTTCGCAATTCTCCACCTATCAACTCCCTTCTGTGTTTGTGTGTGTGTGTGCGTGCACGGGTGCAGGGTATATGCGCACATATCTTTCCTTCTCTTCCTGTCTTTACCTGGTTTGTGAATCGGCTTTTTAATCATATTTTTTTTCGGCTCACTGTTTTATGAGTTCACCTCATTATTGCACACAGGCAAGCAGTCAGGCAGCATTACAACAAATCAGCTTTGCTTCACTCCTGTACAGTAGTGTCTACTACACTCTGCTTTCGCCGCATTCGACAACTCTCAGCACTCTAGATCTGTGTGCATTATGCTGCTACCTACTTGTATTATACTACTTCAGTATTAGAAATCCAACGAACGAAATCTCTCGTATCTGTGTGTCTCCACATGTTTCTCTGTCTGTCTGTCTCTCTATTCTATTAATATATCTATCTGTCTGCCTCTCTCTCTCTCTCTGTGTCTATGTGTCTCTGTCTGTGTCTTGGTTTTTCTGTATGCCTGTCTTTGTCATTCTCTAGCTGTCTGCCTATCTCGTTCTGTCCGTGTGCCTGTCCCTATCTGTCTGTCTGTCCATCTGTCTGTCTGTCTGTCTTCCTTTCTGTTTCTCTGTCTCCATCTGTCTGTCTCTGTTTTTCTGTCTGCTTCTCTTCTTCAGTCTTTCTCTGTGTGTCTCTCTTTGTCCCTCACTCGGTCACTGTTCTCTGTCTCTTTCTTTCTCAGTTTTCTCTCTCTGTTTCTGTGTGTGTGTGTGCGTGTGCGCGTGTCTCTCTCTCTCTTCTCTTCTTCTCTCTCTCCCCCCCCCCCTCTCTCTCTCTCTCTCTCTCTCTCTGTGTTTCTCTGAATCTTCGTCACGGCCTTTCTGTCTGCCTATCTGTGTTTGTCTGTGTAACTCTCCAGCTGTCTCCCTGTCTTGGTCTGTCTCTGCTTGTCTCTCTCTGCTTGTCTCTCTATGTTTGTCTGTCTTCTTGGCCCTGTACTTATGTCGCTGTTTCTCCGTTTGCTTCTCTTCTGTCTCTCTCTCAGTCTCTGTGTCTTCTTCCTTCTCGATCTGCCTCTCCCTTTCTTAGTTTTTTTCTCACTGTCTCTCCCTAAGGACCCTCTGTCTCTGGCTCCCTGAGTCTTTGTGTCTGTCTCTCCTTTTGTCATTCATTATGTGCGTCCCTCTGTTTCTGTCTCGGTCTTTCTGTGTCTGATTGTCTGTATCTGTCTGTCTTCTCCTCAGTCTGTGCTTTGTCTCTTTCTCTCTGAGTCTGTGTCTCTGTCTGTCGCTCTTTATGCGCAGCATCCCTCCGTTTCTGTCTTTCTGTGTCTGTCTGTCTGTCTCTATCTCTCTACCAGCCGCTGTTCTACACATAATGAAATTGTGTGGCACCGCGCATGTGGCTATGCGTGGGACATTCACACGCACACACACACATCCGTACGCTCGATCATACAAGTACATGTAGCAGTGAAGAATTCACCTCAGACACATTATTAAAACGTATCTCTCTTTCTCTCTCTCTCTCTTTCTCTCTTTCTCTCTCTCTCTCTCTCTCTCTCTCTCTCTCTCTCTCTCTCTCTCTCTCTCTCTCTCTCTCTCTCTATGCCTGCCACTGTGCTGCATATACAGTTAGTGAAATTGAATGGCACAGAACACGTACATGACTGTATATTTACGCACACATGGGGCATTCACGGATGCACCCACACACACCATGTATACGCCCGTCGCAAGAGAAGCACCAAATCTGCAAATGCACACCCACACACACACACTTGTACGCTCGATCATACAAGTACACACACACACACACTCATACGCTCGATCATACAAGTACAATGTAGATTATGTAGTAGTGAAGAATTCACATCAGAGACATTAAAACGTCTCTCTCCCTCTCGCTCTCTCTCTCTATGCCTGCCACTGTGCTGCATAATATTATACAGATAGCGAAATTGGTGTGGCATATAACATATACATGACTGTATATTTACCCACGGGCCAAGCGTGGGACATTCACGGATGCACACACACACACACACACCACACCACACACATGGCCTGCAGCAAATAACATTTCATAGCTACAAGACCTTCAAAGAAAGTCATGGTGTCAAGAAGATAGACACGTACAAGGATAATTGTAAAGTATAAATTATATTATACATGTACATGTAGCAGGGACATTCTCAGAGAGTCAAACTACCGGATGAAATGGCAAACGAAAGTCTCAACTTCAGAGAGTAGAGTAGAGAGTAGAGTGGGTGGGTGTGCAGACCAGCGAAGGTCATAACAAATTGATAATAACGTGTAACCAATGCCGGCAATGGATAATGTGTGAGCGACCAAAGAGGCGTACATAGCATTACCTGTACCACCATAAACACACCTTGACCTTGCCCATTGCGTAGCAATGATACCGCATTGTTATTTCTCCAGTCCACGACAGAATGACTGATGGCGTTTCAGGTCGCCGCTTCGACGGAACATGCGGCCGCAGGCGCAACCGTAGCCAGCAGCAGAGGGTGCCTTGTGTGGTCGATGGGCAATGGCACGCCACTCCGGATGGTTCTGGGCTGCATCGTACCATCCACATGTTGGTACCGGTGACTCAACCGGCTCAAAGTCATGCATAACAACGTCCCTCCACCTCTTGCGTGGATCACGCGCGGGGCGCGGGGCAGGCAGTTCACCGAAGAGAACACACTTCGGCAACCGGTGATCTTCCCTCCGTGCCACGTGTCCAAGCCAGCGCAAACGTCATTCCCGTATGATGTGACCAATGTCCTCAGGCACTCCAAGGGCCTTTGCAAGGGCTGAGGACGTTGCGTGGGTCTCCCATTGCTGCCGTCGCGACACTCCAACGATAGATCTGACACATTGATGGTGGAAAAGGTTGAGGTGTCGTAGGTCCGGAGCCTTCGTTGTCCAGGTTGAGGCGCCGTACAGGAGGGTAGAGAGCACCACGGCAACATACACGCGACGACGACACTGCAAACTCAGTGACCGGTTCTCGGATACGGCTTGCTTCAATTGCAAGGAACTAAATACGGCAAGCAAATCGAGGGACATTAGGTGCAAACCTCGTTGTTCTAGTTGTCTAGACTGCACGGGGTCTTGAAAATACTGAGCCTCCACGTTGTATCTGTGTGGCATGTGGCATCCGTTGATCTCGTTTGAGTAGTAGTAGGCATGCACTGCATTATGTTTTGATGAAAGGTTCGATAGCTGATGAATGGGTTTATCATTTGGCTTCCTGTGTGGGTATTGCTTCTGTGGATTGGTTTGGAGCAATGTTCAGATAGTCCAGGCATCAGGCAAATTTATAATGGCGGTCCAAGCTAGTTGAATATCCGGATCACTTTTTCTCATCTGGTCTACACTCCATCCGCTTGCATCCGTAAGCAATGCAAACGCATTGTCCCTTGCACAGGCACGTGACTCCTGCAGGCAATTTTGGGAGAGCGTAAAGTGGCAGGACGGATATTCCCGTGAAGTTACAACATGATCTGAGTATAATCGTAGGACATCAAGTCTTGACACTACTTGTGACATGATCAATTCTGCTATGCTCAATAATGCAGACTAGCAATAAGAGGCATTTGTCAGATACTAGTAACCATGAGGTACTGAGACGATTCTCTTTAGCAAACCACCCACTCCGCTATAAATGCTCAAATAATCTGTCATCTGCCTGCTCCAACTTGACTGTCCTCTTGACAAGTGAAAATCGCTGGCGTTGTCTGGGCCATAAAACCATTATTGGCATTAGTCCAACGCCTCCCTTGCTCCTCATCTCTGCATCTCGTAACGATAGGTCTGGCACATCGAAATCTAAAACTAAAATACTTGGAGCTCTTATTTGTTCAAGCTATATTTTCAGAGCCAGGAAGTTGCAAATGGCAAGAAACCCAGCTTCTCTTCACCATTGGTATCACGAGCTATGATCATTATCAGTGAGCAACGTTACTAGAGGAAAGTCGCTGGAGTGAACAGAAAGCTTTCCAAGCAGCAACGTTTCTTTCTCAGCAAGAACAAATAAAAATGAAAGAAGCAACACCAAGGATTTGTCTATCCCGGTATAGGTACCCGGGTGTGTGTAGCCTCTGGCATGGCAAGGTTCTGCCACAGATTTCCAGTACAACGGCCACGGACAAGTGTCCCACTGAGATGCGGTCGCTCGCCCGGACCGCTCCGACGCGGACACCTGCGAAGAGCAGCCTGTGACGTTTATTTTTTTATGACAGAAAACTGCAAAAATAGTTGGGCTTGTCCCTTTAGTCCTACTTCTTCCTGGTGGCTGACTCTCTTCGCGGATCTCGATGGCCTTTCTTACCGCGCCAGCTCGTGCGCGGAGATGTTGGCGCACAACAACACTATTGTCGTAAATATTGTCTATGCCTTTGCTCCACTTCCGTTCTTCAGAACGACGTGCTGCTGTCCAACGGCCTTTCATGACGCCGATTAGGCAGCGCAGTTCTTTTCCGTTGAAATTGTTTCAGGAAAGCTGCAGTGACTGACAACTTCTTCACTAGAAGATGTCAAAATGGTTTTGTGTCGATCCAGTGTTTTGATGATCCGTTGTACATGACCCGTACCTATGTTCCGTTGATGCTAATAAAAATGTGCAAAAAATATTCAGCAAGCGATTTCAAGCATTTTGACATACATATCAGTGCATGGGGCTGCATTTGGATAATTAGAAGTTCTGGATAATTCGAAGTCAGGGCCCGGCAATTTGAGGTTCGAATTAAAGGGAGTCTACCTGTATTATTATTATTTAAATTTTGAATAGGGCAATCCCCACAGGCCTAAGATGCATGTCTAGCATGCAGTCTATCATTCCATATGCATCATATCTGGTTGTTTCAGCTACACATAATCATTCCTTAATAATAGAAAAGCTGACACAGTGACAGGATCGCTTTTCTAAAGCACAGTAGTAGACCTCATTAGACAAGAAGTACAGTTTAGGACAGGGAGACTCTAGCGAGGTGTGTAAAAGGAAAGTTAGTACTTCCACATGATTGAAATGCACTCTGGACTTTCCATGAACACTGGAATTGGCAAAAAAGTTGTTGGCGGCCAGGGCCGAACCCGAGTGGCAATTCCCTTGAAGGAGTCGTGTAACTCAGTCCCGATCCTGGCCGCTGGACATTGAGCTAGCTATTGAGGCAGTAAGACACCTCCGATCATCATGAAAAATTGTACACAGCTAGGTCTGGGCCTTGGCTACTTCATTCCAAAGCAACACTGTTAGTATTTAATCTGCAAGATACCTAAACTGGGAATTATCACTTTGGTTGCTATGGTAACACTCTTCAAGAAGTATTTCGTCGATTTGGTCAACAAAGCCCCATGTTTCTGGGTCAAGTAACACAAATCCTGAAAGCTCTACGTATCCTCTACCAGTTGCACATGGCAAACCTTTGTCCCTCTCGAACGGGAGCGAAAAGTCACTTTTTGGCACCTTGGCCTGTGGACTATAACCATTGTACATGTACATCCCTGATCATAGTCAAACATGTTGCCTACACAGTGAGTGCGTTCGATTGTGCCACATCACCCCATGTGAATAGAGTGAATGGATTCCGGATTGATTCCAGGGCTCATGACGTGAAAATCGAACAACTTGTCCGTTGAATGCATGCGAATGGATTCATGAATCGATTCAAGTGCATAATCGAACGCACTCAGTAAGTACCACTATGTGGTAAAGCAGTATTCTAAACCAATATCCCAAGACTCCCAGAGAAATTTGTTATTGTCTGCATGCAAAGCACTGCGAAGTGCCCAGCGTGCTACCCTGGTGAAAATCGCGGTACACATGCATGAGTACAGTGTTCCTCATGCTGCATCCGAGGCTGATCCCGATATTCATTGTATTGTATTTCAAATGACTTGTGCCGCAGATGTGCAAACCTTGCATACTTTACTAGGGCTCGCTGTTTTATTTTTTTAAACTAGGCCAAACTAAAGAAGGTGTGTGGTTCGACTAACATGGACATTTTTTTTACGGGCGGGCGGGCGGATTTTTTTTTTAATATATATTTTTAGTACATGTAAATACACTGTATACGCGTATCGAGTAGACTCTACTACCAGCACAAGGCAGCAGTCGTACCACTCACTGCACTGCACTGCAGTACCACTACAAGTCAAGTCCAAAAGGAGCCGCCTGCGGCCGCAGACTCACGCCGCACAGCACGTAGACGTGGACGTGTTCAGTCCACGTACGTCAGTCACACGACAGCCCGCCGAAAAAAAGTTACGGTCGGGCTGAAATTGTACGGTCGGTCGGGTGAGTCGAACCACACACCTTCTTTAGTTTGGCCCTACAAGATCTTTATACAGAGTGCAGGTCTACTAAGTATTTAAAAGAGGCCGCACCTGGAATATGTACGTGGAATGGCCAAAAGTGGAAATATGTACAAAATTTTGCACAAAAAGTGTTACGTATGTAGACTGGACGCGACCTCGACCTTCATGTTCCAGCTTCGTTGTACAGTAGGTATCGGTTATAGCGTGGGTGTTTGAAAAACGACATTTGATTCTTATTGCAGATATTTCTTACACACGCTAAATCACGTGTGACATATCATATGCACGTGTGACATAATACATGTTTGGCATGTGGACACGTACAATCATGTAGGTCTACACAATCATGATACACACGGATCAGACTCGCGGTCGTGCTAGACGACTGCGGAGCAGCAGATAGGAGAGAAGTCGGAAGAAAGAGTCCGACTGGACAGAAAAAGTGATTCTCCAATGCTCAGTTGGACATAACTCTCTTTTTGTGTTGAATATTATTGTATTGAGCATGCACAGAGCACAGATGTTATTACTACAGGCGATACATTTTGCACTAATCTGGCATATTTTGCTACACAAAATCCATTCTTAGGGCCGATATATTCTACTATGCGATAATACTGCTTGTAAGAATAAATATACACATAAAATAGGTGTTATGATTATGAAAAAATGAGTGTTCATTCTTGTAGACAGCATATTCTTGTATACGACCACACTATAACCGATACGCACTGTACTACACTAGGACTGTACTCGATGTTTGAACTCGCGCTGCGTGTACTACGTCCTGAGCGGCTGCAACGCAGCGCGTGCAGTGAGTAGTACTGTGTACCATATACTCTGCGCTGCATGCACTGAGCGTATAAGAAATTAAAAATTAAAAAAACGCAAAATAATCGTAATCTAAGGGCATGTTCGTTTGATAGGATCGGGATCCCGATCCACCAGATCCACTGGATTCGCACCCTTTCGATTGGTCGAATCCGGATCCGGATCCTTCGGATTTGGATCCGGTCAACCCACCTCGGGGAGCAGGGTTGACCGGATCCAACGGATCCAAATGTGACCTTTGTGCGTATATGGCGGGTAAAACTCGTTTTTGTACACATTGTGGTACGCACACGTGGATCGAGATAGAGCTTGCTGACTTTTTGTACAACTGGCGCTGTGAGTACGACTTTTTATTACTTCGTCCACATGGCAACAGTCAAGGCTCAAAAAAGTGTCCAGTTGACTCTGAAGGATCCGACGGATCTGAGATCTGGATCCCGATCCTAACCAATCGAACATGCCCTAAGGGCATGTTCGATTGGAAGGATCGGGATCCCGATCCACCGGATTCGCACCCTTTCGATTGGTCGAATCCGGATCCGGATCCTTTGGATCCGGTCAACCCACCTCGGGGAGCAGGGTTGACCGGATCCAACGGATCCAAATGTGACCTTTGTGCGTATATGGCGGGTAAAAATCGTTTTTGTACACATTGTGGCAGGCACACGTGGATCGAGATAGAGCTTGCTGACTTTTTGTACAACTGGCGCGGGGAGTACGACTTTTTATTACTTCGTCAACATGGCAACAGTCGAGGCCCAAAAAAGTGTCCAGTTGACTCTGAAGGATCCGACGGATCTGAGATCTGGATCCCGATCCTTACCAATCGAACATGCCTTATTTAAAACGATTGCTCGATCGTTAGAGTTATCAAACGAGTACTCAATTATTCGGTATAATCTTTTCAGCCCTAGTTTATACAGTGCTGGTCAGTGGCATGGCAGCGAATAAAATCCAAATACTGTGCAAATTATTTAATAAAAATTAGACGTGAAATTACACAGATCCAAATGGACACGGAGGTGCGTTGTAATGAGAAAGACAACGGCAGAAAAGGACAAGAGCTAGTATGCCGGTAGTAAGAACTGGAGCACTATTTGTATCTTAACATTGAAACTTTTGAATGTGCATGCACTTCATAACGCTACTTGTACAGGTGGAATCCTGATAATTCGAATAAGTTTTTCCAGGACCGATTTCTGTCAATACGATTCCCACATAAACTTTTCTCATAATTCGAACCTCGAACCGGACATGTCCGGTTAATTCGAAGTTCCACGGATTCCCCTTACATAGAAAATG
The DNA here is from genome assembly GCF_964019385.1 of Sycon ciliatum. Taxonomy (NCBI): domain Eukaryota; kingdom Metazoa; phylum Porifera; class Calcarea; order Leucosolenida; family Sycettidae; genus Sycon; species Sycon ciliatum. Next base: position 5,114,501 of record NC_088644.1, read on the forward strand.
TGTGGGATTTGTGCTGATAATTCGAAGTAAGCAAAGTGTAATTCGAAATTCCCTGAACACTGTACTGGTCAGTTCAGTTTGCATGAGCAGGCTGTACTGGTCAGTTCAGTATCCGTGAAATCTGTATCTAAGGTCCATAGCGCAACTCTGCGTGAACATGGGAGCATTTTGACATACATATTGTGTTGCGGGTTCATGTTTGGATAATTAGAATGTCCGGATAGTTAGAAGTTTTTTCCTGGCATTTGGAGGTTCGAATTATCAGGATTCCACCTGTATTATGTATGGTCTGCTGTGTGTTATGAATATCCTACTCAGTTGTATCATGTATGGTTTACATCTTTTTTAAACATAACTGTTACAGCGACGGTTGTTCTCACCAATGTATAGTTACGCGCAGATATCAATGATCACCACTGTCCAGAGAGTGTTTATCAGCAGACAATGCCAGCAGAAGGTACTGCTTTCGGCATCCCACGTCATTAATCTCCAGCAACAGGTTCATCATATCAAGCCTGTGCGCAGCCTATCAGAGGCAAGTGTACCCGCACACTGAAAGCTGCGATGTCTCACCTACTTCAAGCATTACGCTGCAGACTTGAAATCCACTGGTGCAATATCGACTTTGGCAAGGACATCATTGATTGGTGCGTGACCCAACGATCCACTGTCTCGATGAGCAAACTCGACCGTGCCATCAGTGGCGATGACAAACGATCCACCTTGTTGTCTAACATCACCCTGAAATCCGACAGATTTCAAAGTTCTCCATGTGCTCTGCAGAGTACCACGAAGCTGACTCGTTTTCACGTGCTCAGTTTTTTTATCCATAGCCAGGGCAGTTGTATGCGGAAGTCCCAAAGACTGGTAAATCTTCCTCTCCGGATCGCAATAGATCTCGTATGGATAATGGGTAAGCTCTCGGAATTCATCGATGTATTTGAACGGAGCACATCCCACCACGACCAAGTTCACACCCGCCTCCTCAAGTGACGAGGCGGGAACCTTAGCTAGGTCCTCGACGTACTCCTTGCACACGAATCAGAGGAAATGTCGAACAAAGATCACCACAGCTCGCTTCTCCTTGTACAGATTTGAGAACGGTACGGCCTGTCCAGCATGGTCAAACAAATTCAGGGTAGCACAGTCCTCCACAGAATCCGCAGTCTGCGCCGCTTTATCCTCAGCAGTAGCCATTCTTCCACTCCCACGTACCTCTTATCCGAGGTTGAAAGCCAATCAGGATACAAGAAGAAAAAGTATCTTGCAGGAGATATATCGATAAATGATTGAAAATTGGGAAAATAGTTACAAAATGTATTATGCCAAGAGTGCTCGCGCTCACGATCGCGCTTCGTTCAAACACTACAGGTTGCATACACAGAAACACTAATGTCTTGCCCCCTGCACCTCCTCCAGAATGATACTTTGCCTGGCAGCAACGTTTGGGTTCGTCCTGCCTTCCTGCATCCAAAGCTGCAATGCCTGTACAGCTGTGGAAGAAGCTCCGAAACCAGGACTTGTTTGATCCATGCCGTTTCGAAAATTAATTTTGAGCCTGTCGACGTGATGTCATGACGAGCACGTGCTCATCATGCACCGAGCTAGCTCGGCGCCGCTCATCATGGTCGCCATGGTGAGAACATCCATTATTGCGCAACATGTAGCTAGCTAGCTGGCATTATTTTGAAGGATGAAGCTTTTGTACATGATAGAACTGCAAAAATGAAACAGGGCAGGACTCTGAGGAGGCAAGGGTGATATGTCACGACCTGTAAACAAAAGACATCTCCTTTTCCATCTGTACAACTACAAGATTGAAGAAAATAGTCCAGAATACAATCATGCAGCCAAAAGGTCCAGCTAGCAGCTGTGTCTACAAATCGTAAGGCCAATCTAGTTACAAGTATCCCCCGGCGACAAGATCATGAAACCAGTTTGCAGAGCAGAAAGTGTACCACAACGGCACACCAGTTTTTTTCTATTGGGCATGATTGTAAAATCACCCGAAGTGATATACCAAAAGATCTAGGAGAGGTTCTTGACCAAAATCCTAAAAAGAACAACACAAAGCCAGGAATGGCATGAAATGGGTGCCCAATAAGCCACACCAGCACACAAACAAGGGATGTTGATTTTTGGCTCTTTTCCATTCTCCACACCAACCACTAAAAAGTCGCATTGGACTTTAGTTTTATGTGTTCAATATAATATTGTCCTAGTTGTTCACACTCAGTGGTAAACTGAGAGAGTAGAAATGCGCGTGAAAATGGTACACAAAAACTTCAATAAAAATAAATGGATACGAGAAAGGACGGTAGCAGATGGTGACCTACCGACAGCCACCACACAGAACTAGTTGTAATGGGCCACAACTGTACAGGGCGGGGCACAAAGGATGAAATCCGAACGACCAGAACCGCTTGCGGCATTGGGTCTAAGCTAAGGCGAGCTGTCTACACACAACAATCGGCGATTCCACCAGAGACATGTCTATGATGTGTACAGGATATAGTACTCCTTGAGCTTGTCAAAGCCAGCCAGCACACCAGCACCAGCAACACCGCGGAGGATGTTGGCACCAGCTCCCTTCATCAGAGACATACCACCCTCCTTCTTGACTACCTGCAAGAAGCAGTCCATGGATCCCTTGTACTTGACTGCCTCGCCAGATGTCATCATCATGCGACGACGTACAGTGTCGATGGGATAAGACAGCAGACCAGATGAGACGGTCACACCATATCCAAGACCGAAGGACAGGACTACGCTAGCGTTGTCTCCCAGCAGCAGAGGCTTCAGGGTGTCGTAGAAGCCGAAGTAGCATCCACGGTACACAAAGATACCCACGCAGGAGATGACAAATCCACGGTACAGACCGACGAATCCATCAGAGGCCATGGTCTTTCTGTACACATCAACAAGACCATTGAACTGGCGTTCACCTCCCTTCTTGGCAGACTTGCTGTCGTTGGCAAGACGAGTACGAGCGTAATCCAGTGAGTAGACGAAGCACAGAGACATGGATCCAGCTACACCACCAGATGCAATGTTCTTGGAGAACTTCATGTAACCTGGGTCAGATTTGCTGGCCTTGAACATGACCTTAATCTTGTCCTTGAAGGCAAAGTTGAGAGCCTGGGTGGGGAAATAACGGATGCAGTTGGCCAAATTTCCTCTCCAGAAGGGCAGCACACCCTCACTCTGGAAGGTACGCTTGGTGCAGTCGAGAACACCACTGTATGGTTTGTCCAAACGACCAGTCTTGATCATCTCATCCTGATTCTGCACCAACAGCTTCACACGCTCAATTGGTGCAGCAGCCGTCTTTGAGACGACAGCAGCAACGCCACTGAGGGCGAAGTTCTCAGCGAAGGTCAGCTTTCTGTCACTCATCTTGGAAACGTTCTTCTCGTCACACACGGTTACAGAGAAAGAGAAAGAGAGAGATCGCGAAGAGAAATTTGTCCCTTGTGCGCATGCGCCTGAGGGCCGTGACGCGGTACTCTGCACGCGATTCCGATCCGATGCATCGCGCGCGATCGATGGGCATTGCTGCCATGCGCCATGCATGCTGGCCTTGCATGTGACGAAAATAATGGTGGGCGGATAGCGGGCTAGCGAGCATGCACGATTTGCTGCAGCTTGGATCTAAACATACGACTCGTAGATCTACGACTATACGTAGCTACGCAAGCGAACCGGGTCATGCACCACCGACGATGGACTGGCAGTACCGGGACAACATGTACATTGCTGGCAACTGAAATCCGACAACCTTGGCGGGGCGCCGCCCCGCCAAGGGGGTCGGATTTCAGGTGCCAGCACTGTAGTAGATCTCATCCTGTGACATTGGGCCACAAAATGTATGAGTCCGATGGTATTTTTTTCATCAGTCAACATGGTCAATGCATGGTCAGTCATAATGAAGTCAGAGACTACCGTACTGTGAGACATATTCACATAACATGTACAACATGTCACTGTGTTTGTAGTCTGTAGATACTCTTGTCGTCTCCAGTGATCATACCTCATTATCATACATGTATGCCTCATCTTTTTGACTTTTTTCAAGTTGATCTATATTGTTATTGTACCTCTGTGTCTACGGCTAACAATAACTTGAAGGATGCCATTGGCGCTATCGCCAATGGACTTCTGACTGCAGCCAAGGCCAGGGTACATCTCTGGTACATGATGTCACCTACATGTACATCATTATTTTAAAAGATTCTTTATTCCACTCCAAATTGAAATAAATAAGTAATTATTGGAGGTACAGTCAGACCTCGCTTATCCGGTCCTCGTTTATCCGGATCCCTCGCCATCCGGAAGAAAATAGTTGGTTACAAATGTACAGCATATGCCATGCTTACATACAGTATGTGTGTTCGATTATCCGGTTCCCTCGCCTATCCGGATATTTTTGTGGAAAACGGATGTGTGCGGTTAACCGATCGAGGTCTGACTGTACAGTATTACACTAACTCACCGGACTTATTCATAGCCAAAGACAGTATTAAAGCAGCACAGAATAATAATATTATATCGGTAAAGTAAGGTAGAGAGAAGGAGAAGGGGGACATCATATCACAGGGCCCATAGGTGTCATGACAACAGGTATTACAAACGCAGGGGCGTGCTCGGCCCCCCAACTAGGGGGGGGGGGGTGCACGGGAGCCGAGGGGAGTCCCCCCGGCAATTTTCTGCAATTTGTTTGCAACCTTTCTTGAATTTTAGAGCATATTTGCATACATTACAATTGCAATTACCCACATTGAACATTTTTGGGGGGTGCACGTGCCCCCCGTGCCCATCGCCGAGCACTCGCCTGAAACGGCATGTACTCTTGCAAACGGGGAGCATCAGAAGTTGGCAACAAATTCAGGCCGGCGAGGCTCATCACTAGCACTGGGCACAACCTATCACCCACCTATGCAGATTGCAGGCGGGTTACAGTGCCGGCAAGAGAAATCCAACCTCATGAATGAAGTACTGAGCGCCGTGTTCGAGTGCACAGACCACTACATGTATGTGTAATGCTAGGGCTGCGTAGTGCTCGCCCGCCGCTATTTTATTCATGAGGTTGGATTTCTTTACCGCCATAACAACCGGTCCTTATTATACTCTGAATGAGAGTGAATGTGTTAGGCTCCTTCCATGATTGTTCCCACACCCAGCTGATAACAGTACAGTGGTCCCATTATGATCTGACACCATTAGTGCTACAGCACGAAGAGGGCATTATGGGACGACTGTAATGGCTTTTCATGTGACCTTACGAGACCACACGGCGCTCCAGCCAAACTGCCAACTTCCGAGTATTCCGGGCACACTAAGGACACCCGGACCGGACACTGTTTGGGTATCAGCAAGAATAAACTGATAAATGACTGACTGCACTACGAGTTGTAGTCAGGGGCGTCGCACACGGTACGGTCACTACGGTATTGACCGCACCACTATTTGACCCAAGTAACCCGTGAATCAATATCATGCACTGATTTGGGCTCTAATTTTCCAAATTTTCGGCTCAGCCACCCCTCACACACGAGTAAATTGTACTTCAGATGGCTGACCGTACCACACTAAATTACCTTCCGACGTTGCCCCTGACAGTAGTACTCTATACCAGTACGTGTAGTACTGTGCTGTGCGTGTAGCAGTACATGTGGATGCAATTACCGTATAACAAGTTCTTCCCGAGAAGCATGCCACGGTGGAGAGTATGATTGTATACTTGAATGTCATAGCAAGGTGAGTCAATACTTGAGGAGCGTGACCCGAAGGAACACAACTGATAGTCTTCCTGGCATGAAAAGAAGGCCAACAGCAGACAGAATCCATAATTAAATAACGCACGCATTAAGATCAGGAAAGTACAACCTGCAGCATGAAAACAACATGAAAGAAAATAAAAAATGAGTTCATCCAGTTAAAAAGAAAAGAAAAGAAAACAACGGCCTACGAAGAGGAATCCAGAGCTAAAAACTAGTCTGCACTGCAGGACCAGATGTCATGAGTATCCAATGTTGGAAGAACAAGTTCCATGAAGATTCTACTGTCATGAATGCACTAGGACATTGGAATTGGAACTTGCAAAGCAATCTGTTTCATACAGTTGTGTTTTGTGCAGGCTAGGGGAGTAGGGACCATAATATTTCATGATGAAACTAAGAAAAGTATCAAAAACAAAATTTTCAAGAATGTATACCTCAAAGAAGCCAGCCATAAAAACAGTGGACTGCAGTCATTACGTTGTCAGGGCAACAAACATTTCAGCACCAAAAAAAGAAACAAACAAGCCAGAGAAGGCACGTTACGTTTGTCACCAAATGTCTGGTGATGCATCGGAGAGTGGGACCATGAGCATGCGCTGTTGGTGTAGTGACTTGGCATAGTTGATCTCCTGGGCCACCTAAAACACCAACACCAACACCACCAACACCAACACCAGCAGCAGCAGCAGCAGCAGCAACAACAATAGAATGGGGAGCATTACCCACAAAAAATCCAAAATCCAACAGCAAAAATAAAGCTAGGCATTGCTGTTCGTACACAAATTATCCCTTTCTCTTTGCCTTTCAGACTCCAATCATCACCGAAGAGTGGTAAGGAGTTTTGCAAGCGGTACAGTTATAATAATACATGTACAATGTACCGTGGAGTCACATGATAAGGGGCCGTCCAAGGTTACCAACAGTATTTTCAAAACGAATTGGGGTGGGTGGGTTTTAGGAGTTCCGTTTTGGAATTTAAAATTTGAATGCACTTGGAAAATGCCCATTTACTACTGGGTGACGAAGATTCAAATCAGTTTTTGTAGGAATTCATTTTACCTGCAGAATGGGTGGGGCTGAAAATACTACAACTTTTCGTTTAAAAAAAAACAAAAAAACAACAGTATCCCGGATGGCCCCAAAGATAGCATCCCTTGTTTCAGGCTGTATGCACACACTCAAACCTACTTGTAGGCACAAATAGCAGTCATGCTGAAGCACTTGGCAGACAGTAGATCAACAGGGGCGGACAAAAGAGAGGGGACGGGACAAAGATACTTTGCAGTTTGCGCGTGCACGTGTGCGACGTGTATGTGCGTGTGTGTGTGAGCACATGTGTGAATGTGTGTGTGTGTGTGTGTGTGTGTGTGTGTGTGTGTGTGTGTGTGTGTGTGTGTGTGTGTGTGTTTCATCTGTCTCCCATGCTTTTGGATCGCTCCGTCATGCGGTGTTCAATGACCACAATCTCTCTCTCTCTCTTCGCACGAAACGTCTGGTTTTCAAGGCCTGTGTTCTGTCCTTACTGCTCTATTGTGCGGAGACGTGGGTGCCACTGCAAAGCGATGCGCAGCAGATCACATCTTTCTACTGTACTACCGGTCGCTCCTTTCTATCATGAGTGTTACAGAGCGGGATGTGTGGGACTTGAAGATAGCCAAGGACACCATCCTAAAAACATGGAATCCAGCAAACCCACTGGATATGCCAGAGAAGACTGGATTGCCTTGGGCACGTGGTATGCATGTCTGAGGAGCGGATGCCGCAGATGTTGTTGTTTGGCACATTGCTGCCGCCACGCCCAGCGTGTGGCCCGCGGAAACGATGGCGAGACACAATTAGGGTCGATCTGCTACGAATAAATATCGCCGACGAGTCATGGCTTGACACAGCGCAGGAACGATCTAAGTGGCGGCAAGCTTATCGAGCAATACAACCAGCTCAGAAACCGACCCGGGAGAAAGTCTGTGAGGTGTGCCATCGTGTATTTGCTCGGCAGCAAGATATCGCGTGCCACAAGTGCATCATGGAATGGCATAAACCAGTCCAGCAGCAAGCCAACAGCCGCCAGTGCTCCCAGTGTCACCGATGATTTCGGAGTGCGGGTGGCATTGCAGTCCATCGCTGTGCCCAATCCAGTTCTGCCCCGAATGTTGCTAAGACCACAAGCTCTTCACCTGTACGCTCTTCACCTGCGCGCCTATGTATTCGGAAACCGTGCTGTACCGCTCACTGTCCCATTTGTGAACGTTGCTGCAAGTCGATCCGGGGCTTTGCTCTCCACGACTGAAACCGATCCACCAGGCGCCCAACTGCTGACGAAAGGGGCAAGTTTCAGTGCAATGTCAAAAATTGCCAGAGGCGTTTCAAAAGGCAAAACGACTTATCCCGTCACCAGCGCCCATGCCTCCTCTCGTCTTCGTCTTGCTCAACGAGAAACACGTGACCTACATGGCAGTGTATACCAGGACCAGGATCAGGTATGTATGTGTGTGTGTGTGTGTGTGCGCGCGCGCGCGCGCGCGTGCGCGCACATGCACGTGGTGAGAAACAGTCACAGAAACTGGTGAAAACAGTACCTTGCTGGCCAGCTTCTCCTGAGAGCAGCGGACGCGAGGCACTCGGGCGGCGTTGCTCGATGCCAACGACGACGACGACGATGATGCCGACACTGCTGACGACTTGGAGCCACCCATCCCTGTGCTGTCAGTCGGCTGCTGTGGAGAGTGCAGGTACAGGCATACATAGTATGCAGTCGATGTACCGCCTGTGCACATAGGATCACACAGAGGATCAAACACAACCGCAAGCAAAGCTTGGCATCCAGCTACATGTACACGGAACACATCTTCATATCAGTCACCAGTAGAAACCAGAGTGAGGGTCAGGCAGCCAGTCAGTGTCAAGCAACCAGTCAGTGTCAAGCACTCGAGACAGTTTGAATGATGCATACCGTATTCCTGCAAAGAAATCTCCCCTGAGAATATGAACCACTAGGGATGTTTATTTCTTGATCGTGAGAAACCTTGAGCTTGTGATCAGTTTCGGATGAGTCTTGTCTGCATTGAAGTGAAATGCTTCCGTTACGATGAATTTGGCATGTTTGACTCATTTGCACAAACCAGTACGGAAGACACAGTTCAGTTTGTTTGTCTGCAGAGTGTTATACAGGTGCATATGCGTGGGTTCAAACATGCATCCGTGCAAGCAAAGGAACACACACGCACATACATACATGCATGCACACATACACAAACACACACACACACACACCCATATACACACACACACATGCACCCAAACTATACACACATACGCACATGGAACGCATTGTTCCCAGGTGAATACGTACCCTTTCCCTGTATGCAGCCTGGTTGTGCGTACTTCAAATCAGCCATGGGGACCTGCAGCACAATGGATTCAGGTTGTGAACTCTTCTTGCCGAGAAAGAACACTTGCTCAGTGGAAATAATAGCCGACATTCTGTCATGATTGGTACTGCGCAAGCATTCCATTGCCACAAACCTGAACGAGGAACAGAACAGAGGAGGAGCAGCAGCAACAGTTTTGTCAAGGTGTCCAGTCATAGCGTACTCTTGTAAGCAGTACGTATGTACACGAGGAGCATTAAAACAGACGATTGCACACTTCACAATAAAATATTGCGACAGAGCATTAAACAGACGATTTCACACTTCACAATAAAATAATCAATGCGACAGGGCGATTGACAGAGTGATTGCACACGCGTATTGAGTATACTGACACGTACGTTTCATCGACATTTCCGTTGTTCAGCTGCATGAGGTGCTGCTGGCCCATCGCCGACTTCTCGTTGAAACTGGGCAGCGCGCCGCCAAGGCCTGCCAGGCAGCGGCGCTGGCGTACGGGCGGTACAGACAACGACGAGCTCTTGGTGGTCTGGCGTAGCGCGGCCGCTGTGCCACTGGCCAAGTCTAGCACACCCGCTGCAGGTTTGGCGACCGTACCGATAATACCCTTGCCAAAGCCGGAGATGAAGCCCTGCGCATGCAGTCATCAATGGAGATCAAGAAAATTAAACTACAGCCATGGAGACTCAACATTTCTCCCAGGTTGGCCACGTTTCCAAATATTTCTCTACAGCATTGGACTTCCCTTCACTTCACATACGTCCTACAAGTATTCGCCAGAAGCTACACGCGTTCAATTCAGTTGGCTTTTAGAATTCTACTAGTGTTGTGTGGTTTTAAACCAGTTAAAAGTAGGATATGTTCTTTTTAGTGGTGTAAAGTACTTAGGGAGTGTTGATCAGAATCATGAGGTGGAGAATTGTGCAAGCACCACGTCCATTCCGAAGAGACAGTTACTAGTTTTCTATTGCTCCCTGGTTGAGTTACGCGGCCGGCCGACAAGAAAAAGAACGCAAGCACACTCACCCACCCACGCACGCACGCACACATGCACATGTACACACACGCGCGCGCGCGCACACACACACACACACACACACACGCGCGTGTGTACACAGCAGTGCTCTCTACTGACCGTGACTCCTTCGTTGACACTGCCCTGGTAGGTCTGTTGCGCAATACTGGTGATACCACCGATGACACCGTGTGCCAGTCCGGCGATACCAGCTGCCAAGTGATCACTGCCACTGCGACAGCTCTCAGTCAGCTGTGAACGCTCATCTTGGTAGGACTTATCCATGGTCACCTGGCCGAGGACATCCGACGCAACACCAGTAAGCTGCAAGATGAAAATGTGAAAACGAGGAAAGAACGGAACACATTGTCATCGTCAATGCAGCTTCAGGAATGTGCTTGGGTAGCTTTTGACGCTACAGGCTATCATTTTATTTACTTATTCAACATCTTATGGCTTCCGATGGCAGCCAAAACGGGAAGATGTGGGTGATAGCCAACCATGGTAAAAGAAGGAGAAGATTATATACATGAAAAGGAAACAGCCGAAAAGCTATATTGATTAGTTTTTACTTGCAAGTATTATTATTATGGTGCACTCAGTCATCAGCAGGCCCTCAGATTCACTTTAAATTCTTTCAATGATGCAGAAGTCTTCACTGAGTCGGGAAGTTGTAGCCATGCACAGTAGCCCTGGAAGAATGGCGATCTTGTGAATTGCGTTGACTTGGCCTTGGGAAGAGACACTTTGTTTCTGGTTGAGCGGCCCGAAACAAACCAGTTATAAGGCTTTATATGTTCAGGAACACAACCCAAGAGCATTCGATGAACCAATATACGGAGGCAAGTTAGTCGGCGTTGCTCTAACGGAGTAGTCTGAGCTAATAAGTACAACGCATTGGAGGGAAAGGAAGGTTTCTTCGAGAACAAATTTTTTAGAACTTTCTTATGATGAACTTCAATGGAATCGGATAAGACCTTAGCTAGGCCACACCAGGCTGTGGCAGCATATTCAAACAATGGAAGGAGATAAATTTTATATATATAGCGGAACGGCACGGAATAGAGAGATGTTTACAATGACTTTTAATATAGCCAAGAGCACGGCTGACTTTATTACAAATGTAATCTACATGAGCCGACCAGGACATGGATGAATTGAACATTACCCCTAGGTGTTTGTGCTCCTTTACCGTCTGAATTTCTGTGGGTGAATTGGGAAAGGTGAACTTAAACATTGAGGCAGAATCTGTTAGAAACAGTACTCTGGTTTTTGAAACGTTTGCCTGAAGCCTCCAACTGGACATCCAGGTGATCATAAAACACAGAAGTCACTGAAAAGAACGTTGTAGCCTTGTTTGGGTCAGAATGTGACTGAGGTAGCCGTTACAACACTCTGCATGATGTATAGTCTGCAACACAGCACACAACTACCTCGAAAGTACGTCATGCATTGCAAGTTCACAACTGACCTTGGATGTTGCGTCACTGAGGCCATGGGTGAGATGCGACACCCCACTGGCCACGTTCAGCTTGGAGATGTCAGAGATAGCCGACGTGAAGTCATTGTACAGGCCGAGTGGGTTGCCGAGGAGATCCGATGATGCAATAATGCTGGGCGCTTGACTCACAATGTACTGAAACAATGTCAACAACAAAACATAATTCTGTTGTAGCCGTGCGTAGCAGGAGGATACACCTACCAGCTTTATGCACCAAAGATCAATTTCAAAACCCGGGGGGGGGGGGACACTCATATCCAGGTCATCACCTTGCACCATGAAAATCATAGTGCAATTCTCAAGTGAGCAGTCAGATTTCAGTGGATATTATTATTGTATTGTGTTTGTATTTATGGATTCTCCACAGGTCTTAGCCTAAATCGAGGGAGTCTCTGTACATGTGCATTATTACTACATGTATACTGTCAGTAAATTGTCCGGATCACTCAGCGCCTTTTCCTTACCTGCTTGTAAAAGTCGACCATGTAGCTGATGTGGGCTGCCTGTGTTTCAAACACATGTTCGCGTTTCAGAGGGTCTACAGATGGAAGCAAAAGCAAAACATGGCCGGCAGATTAGCAAGAAAGACCTGAAAGGTACAGGTTGTCTTCTTATACAGGGTTGTGGGACAGGTAATCGCCTTATCAGAGTGGTCACTTGGACAGGTATTACCGGTACTATAACTGCGAGTGGCTATGATAAACACTTGGTAACAACATGCACATATTATCCTCGCAGGCATGAGGTCCAGTCCCTTACCAAACCAGAGCATGGCGTCTTCAAACTGAGCTAGCGGCATGAAAATCTTCTTCTTCTTGATCTTCTTCAAGTCTGGAGGTAGCCGGCTGTTGGTGAGCAGGCTGAGCTTCAACGGACTCAGGATGAGCAATAGGTCAGCAAAGTAGTAGTGCTTGTTGTTTGACTGAGTGGCAGAGATGATTGGTACACTCCTGTGTTCACCAAACATAAACATGCACACGAATACACGCACGTATGCACACACGCACACACACACACACACACACACACACACACACACACACACACACACACACACACACACACACACACACACATACATGCACACACGGATGCATGCACGCACGCGCGCGAACACACACACACACATACGCAAGCACCCACCCACACGTGCACACACCCACACGTGCACACACCCACACGTGCACACACACACACACACACACACACACATACACACACACACACACATCAGTGCCTTTTATTGATTCACAGGGTAGATCTACCATGCCCAGGGCATATAGTGGTACGGTCAATATCGCAGTGACCGCAGCATGTCCGACGCCCCTGAGATAGAACTTGGTTCGTGATATACTCATATCCCATAATATCTATTTTTTTAAAGTAAAAAGTTTGCACGTCTGCGTTACAGCTGGCTACACAATAGTGTTGAGAAACACTGAAAGTAGAGGTGGCGCTATCAAGACACACCACTAACCGTTCAAACTCTAGGTCTTCGCTCGTTTCCTTGTCGGCTACTTCTTCCGCGGCACCAGAAAACTGAACGAGTGCAAGGACAAGACGCTCCTCCAGGACCACGGTTAGCGGCTGCACCACAACCTCTGCTTTCTGCAGTACAAACAACGCACACACAACCAAGGTGACAGTGCACACTTAATTAAGCTGATGTGGATTCTGGAGTGCACAAAGTATGAGTTAGATACGCCTCACCAGAAAACAATGAAACGCACACATGCACGCATGCACGCACGCACACATGCACACACGCACATGCGCGCGCGCGCACACACACACACACACACACACACACAGACACACACACACACACACACACACAGACACACACACACACACACACACACACACACACACACACATGCATGCATATGTAAGTTCTGCTCACAGAGGAACAAGCACACACCCACACACGCACAACCATTACCAACCTCGAACAGCTGTGTGCATGCAGACGTGCTGGGTAGTTGTGTTGCTGTGATGCGAATGCACGGTTGCAGTGGCCCTTTCCTATCATTATCTGGCTGTGAAGTGCGTGATAGAATCACTGGACGATGAGCTGACGTCATCTGGTTATCAATCTGAACAGGAATGGCAGCAGAAGAAGAACAACAATGGAAGATTTAGAAGTACATGGACCTCTCCACATCATGTTACTAAACATGTTGATGCGTTAAGAGACGGGATGTACAAATAGTGACCAGCGCTATATCCAGATAGTGTTACTTGAAGTATATTATAAGAAAAGCAGAGGCCGAGATGCCATGCAGCCTTGCATACGCGAGCTACATGCGTGCAACAGCCACCACTCTGCATCTGCGGAAGATCCTGCAGCTCATTGGTTGCACTTCAAAGTATTGTCAACGTTGTGAAGCATTGCAGGCAAGTAGAAGCATTGATTCCACACGACGCAGTACACATGGGTTCTGTGAAAGTCAATGTTATGCCTTTGTCTGGCCTGACCTACCTGCAGTTGCTGTATTGACGCCTCAATAGAATGTCTTGCCTTGGTTGCCATGACATCAACCTACAAGGAACATCACAACAACAGCGACGACAAGGAGAATGACAAGGACACCATGAATACACACGCGCACGCACGCACACACACACACACACACACTTCATAAGACTTAAAAAATGCACAGCTCGCTACTTTTTCTAGTTTGAGGACTCTGGCGCTAGAACGACGGGCTATCTTTAAAATGTCTGTGGTCCCACTTTTGCACCATGGCTGGTAGCTCGGCTTACATAAATCTCTTAGTTGTACTGATGAGGCCTAGATGGCCGCAACAGCTTGCTGTCTACAGCATTGGGTAAGACATTAAAATGTGTAGAAGAGGTTGCGGCGACTCCGGAAATACTAGAGGAATAGTGTGTTGCTCCCTACATGAGAATTCAAGTTGGCAGGGAAAGCATGGGCTCCCACGTAGGGAGCAACACACAATTAAAAATGTGTGATGATTTCATTAAACCCCTATTTATAACATGGAGTTCGTCCTAAAAGGTGACATTCGAATCAGCCGCAAAACATGGCACCATGCAGGGGGCATCAGCCGTACATCCACACATCAACTCTGGTACAAGTATGCTCCAAACCTTCTACATGACTGTATTGGCATGAACCAGTCATGGAAACCATATGCCCATATTTGCACCGGTAGTCCATCACGCAACATAATGTACAACCGCCAAGAGTAAGATATGCACATACGAACACAGGACACACACACGCACGCACACACACACGCACACACACACGCACACACACACACACACGCACACGCACGCATCCACACACACCCAACACACCCCCCCCCCCACACACTGATAGTACCGAGCATGACACCAACCACAGCAAAGCAGTGTGCATGGCTGAACACTTCGCCAACAAATGCAGTTTTAATTAAGGGGCTGACGACCTATCTGCCCCATTTCCCCATGCCCGACCACGCACTGACAGCAACCTCTGCACCGTCCGGTTTCGCAAGACCACAGTCGAGTAAACCCTCTGCCAGCTCAACCCCACCAAGGCCACTGGGCCAGATGGGAATTCTGCCCGAGTCCTGAAAGCTTGCTCTGCAGAAATGGCAAGGCCACTCTCAAAGCTTTTTACATGCCGTCTTCACACCGGCATCCAGCCACCACAGCGGAAGGTTGCAAACGTTGTTCCAGTCCACAAGCGTAAGTCAAAATCGTCGCCATCCAACTATCGACCAGTATCGCTACTGAGCATCCTATCCAAGGTCATGGAGACTATAGTCAACAGGGCAATCAGCAACGTTACTTCATGGAGACTATAGTCAACAGGACAGTCAGAAACTTCATGGAGACAAATCACTTCCTGTCAGAATGCTAATTTGACTTCCGTCGTGGCCACAGTGCAACAGACCTGCTGACTGCTCTCCAACACCAGTGGGTGTACACTGCAGGCAAGAAAGGGGGCTTCTCGAGTGCTGGTCATTGACATTGCTGGTGCATTTGACCGGGTGTCACACACTGGTGTATTGCACAAGGCTGAAGTTTATGGCATCTCGTGACACCTGCATCGGTGGCTCCAAGACTACCTCTGCGACTGTTCACTCCAAGTCCTCATCTGAGGCCAGACATCAGCCAGACGTCCAGTTAAGGCTGGTGTGCCACAGGGCAGTATCCTGGGCCCCACCTGGTTCTTGATCTACGTCAACGACCTCGAAGGCCACCTTCCAATCGGCTCCAACCTCGTCTCATTCGCCGACGATACCACACTATACGCCGAAATCACAACTCTGGCTGCTGTCTCTGACAATGCTAGTGTACTCCAGGCGGCTGTTGACCTCGTGTCCCGCTGGGGCTCCGATTGGAAAGTGCTGTTCGAGTCAGCCAAATGAGGAGCAGCCCTCCATCAAAGTACTCGGCATCACGTTCGACCAACAGCTAAAATTTAGCTAGCATCTCAGGACCGTTGCAGTCTGAGCAACGCAGAGATTTGGAGACTTGCACAAGGCATTTCGCTTGATCACTATTCCTGCCCGACTTCGAATGCCTTTGTCTGGCCGGTGATGGAGTATTCCCCACCCGTTCCACCCAAAGAACATCCAAAAGTTCAAGACAGCAGCTTATCACTATCTCCTCAGAACGAACTGGCACTGGGCCACCCACAGAATACGCGATTAAGAGCGTACAGTCACCTAACCAGCTTGGACAGCATCTCTCCTCCCAGTCAGTCTCCTCTTGAAATAAGTCTAAAAGTGTTCGCGTCAATACTCAACTTAGTGTTTTGCTTACTGAGCAATACAATCTTTTTATTTAATTCTCCCCACCCGATCTCCACCCGATCTCTCTTTGGTGCGTCTATCAAGCTATTAATGGGCCCCACCACCACCACCACCACCACCACACTCCTTTGTTCACTACAGTGTCTGGACATCCGTGGATTTTGTAGAAAAAAAACACACACATACACACACACATACACACACATACACCCCCCCCCCCCCCCCCCCCCCCACACACACACTTGCACACTCGTGCACACACACATACACACTTGCACACACTTGCACATACACACACACTTGAACACACAAACAGGCATGCACACAAGTGACACAACCATTGCACTCACCTCTATTCCAAGCAAGGAGAGGAAGCACAGCTCATCCACATTCCGATTGACCAAAGAAACACCGATTCCACCAGCAAGTCGAACAATAACCTGCAAGTGTAATATCAAAACGTACATCTCCATTAGCAGCTAAACTTAGTAGTAATCTGCAGCGTGAAAGTTACCTGGACTCAAGCGAAGCTTGCTGTGTTTCTCGCAGTTAGAGCATTCTGATTTTGATGCTTTGAACCTATCTTAAAATCTTGTTCACAAGACTTCATTGTGATCGGTTCGGTCAGTGACTGTGAGCTCCGCTGATGAGATCTGACAAGGTGGAAACAGCTACTAACTTTAGTAGCTGTCCGGAGATTGAATGTTTTGTTCTGCACAGGGAAATTACTTTTCATTTGAATCAAAGTTTGGTATGTGACGACGTCCCCCTACCTTGAGTTCTGTTCCTTTAGAATCCGGCTCATCATCCACACTCGTGCCTGCTTCCGCTGCTGCCCTGTACTCGCCGACAACAAGATTGCGAGACGCAACCTTCTGTGTGTCGATAGTGACCCAATCCTCTCTGGAAGTGCCACGTTGCAAGCGCTTGTCCTGCATGTCAAAGATCTGCAGGACGCGAGTGGGACCGGCTGGGTGCAGGCGAATGGCAAGTGCTCCGGAGCCAGGCAGTTGGCGCTGCGCGGACATCATCTGACACAGAGGAGGTCCTCCATCGTCCAGACACGGGTTACTTGCGCTGCCCCAACCGTTGCCGCTACTTCGCCTGTGCCCGTGAAGAAGAGAAGGACCGGCTGCGGCATCAGCACCTGAGAGAGAGAGAGACATACACACGTGCACACACACGTGCACACACACGTGCACACACACGTACACATGTACACAAACACACACACACACACACACACAAAAACACATGTACAAGGGCAAACACACAGAACAAAGAATATAATTCACCACCACACAACATCAAATCGAGTCACACAAGACAAGAGTCGTGGAAATAATCACTGCAACTAGATTAACTGTTACTACCAGCAGTGATAATAATAATAATAATAATAAACACAGCTCGCATCTTCCCTGGACCTGTTAGACAGGAGCAGAGTCGACGCATCTGTCAACAGTGTCAAGCCAAGTTAGTCTATCTCCTGCAGCTTGGAGAGCGCTCTCCACGGAGAGATCCGCTGCCTTTAGGTCGTGCCGAATCGTATCTATCCACCGCAATGGCGGACAGCCACGTTTTTTTTATGTCGTTTGTGTTGATTGATAGGTCCAGTGCTTGGAACGAGGCGGATTCTGGACCCTCTCGCACCACATGGCCAAACCACAGCAGCCTGCGTCGCCGGCATGTGGCACTAACTGGAGATTGTTTTGTTTCTGTGTATAAGTTGTTATTGGTGATGCGTTGCGGGTAGACAATCTGCAGCAGTACGCGTAGCTTCCTCCGTTGCCATTTGTCCAGTTTGTCGTTCAGCAATTCGGACAGAGTCCACAATCCGCAATTGTAAGAAGGATCGGCATTATGAGGCAGTTAAACATACACAGTGGGGATTGAAAGGAATGCCGTCTCCAAGAAATCGAACCAAACGCCCTGTTTGCTTTTGAGATTCTCATGTCCACGTCTTCTGCAGAGCCCAATAGAGAACCCAGGAGTTTGATTGATCTCCATTCGTTGCTGTTTCTTGTAACATCAACATATTCAGTTTTCTGTGTATTGAGCTTGAGGTTGTCTTCGTTAAATATAGGTTCACACTCAGCAACAAGAGCCTTCGCCTCATCGTCATTTCGGTTATGCAGAGTAGTATCGTCAGCGTACTGCGTTGTTGGAGCAGGCATTGGTGAGCGAATTGTGCATCTTTCCCTGATCTTGCGCATTGTGCCTTCTGCATATGTTATGAACATCATAGGGGACATCGGGTCTCCCTGGACCACTCCGATGTTAGTTGGGAATGGGGGACTCAGGGAGCCACTCAGCTTGATCCTGGCTGTCGTGTTGGAAGTAGAGACTTGATGGTTGTTGTGCTGATATCTGCTTCCTCTAACCTGTCAAGTGCTGTGGTGCGAATTATAGTGTCAAAAGCACCAGAGAAATCTAGAAGGGTGACGGAATATGTCCAGTTGCCAAGCAAGGCCCGCTCACACAGCGACCTTGTGTAAAATACACCATCAGCGGTTGAGCGACCTGGACGAAATCCAGCTTGGGTTTCAAACCAGCAGTGATAATTTAGCAAAATGATTTCCTTGCATGTCTCCATAGCAGACACCGTAAGCATCACGTCTAAACGCATGCATGTACACAACCTGGATCTTGCATCCACAATTCAAGTACATGTATTTACACAGGTAGCATAGCTGCACAATCACAAAGTACCAGTGCATCCTTACCTGGCTGCAAGCCCTGCATGCCATCCAGTGGTTGTACATACAGTGTACCACAGGACAATCGCCCATCCTGAAAACATCCACACACGCACGCACGCGCGCACACACGCACGCACGCACACGCGCGCGCGCACACACACACACACACACACACACACACACACACACGCGCACGCACACACACACACACACACGCACACACATGCATGCAAGAGCACAAGACGGGTCAACGTTACATCAGCCTGTCAGCCACAATGGCATTGGAGCCTTTTTTCGGAGGAGCCTGGCAGAGTCCATCCCCATCGATACGGAAACATGTGGCCACAATACAGGAGCTTAGTGACCACTTTGCCTCCAATGTGGCTAAAGTGTGACGGATGGCTCCATACCACGTTTGTACATTCAACCTACTATTATCACACACTAACCATGGAGCACAAATCTGATGCAGCATTGCATGCTTTTCTAAACTAGAAATATCACAAGATTGGGGTCTGAGCCCCTTTGAGCTTGATGTGGCAACACATAAATTAAGGAGGCTCCCACCTAAAGGAGGAAAAGTCCATGGACACCCTGTTTTTATGCATAGAATGAAGGAGTGATGCCTCCTCTTCAATTTAGTATAGTTTTAGGTAGGGTCACCAGGCATACATGTATAAGAGGCATTCTGGTACATTTAGGTATGCCCATACATGTACTGTACTGGCAATGCCATGCACCTACCTCAGTGAAGGACCATGTCTGTGTGGCTGATCGAGCCTCATCAGCGACTGCTACTTGAAGTGGTGCACTGGCACGGTTATACACTCTTCCGGTGGATGTACCTGCACCACCCACTGATATATACATACACACACACGTGCACACACATACACCCCCCCCCCCCCCACACACACACACGAACACACACATACGCGCACACACGACTACAGTCAGAATGCAAGCCAAAAAACACGCCAGACACACAGGCACACGAGAGCGCACTCCCCACATCGGAAACATCGGAAGAAAAAGAGCAGGTCAAAACTAACAACACTTCAACAAGCCGGCAGTCTAGAGAGGAGCATATCTAATGCAGTCAGACCTCGCTTATCCGGTCCTCTTTTATCCGGATCCATCGCCATCCGGAAGAAAATCGTTGGTTACCGATTTACAGCATATGCCATGCATACATACAGTATGTGTGTTTGATTATCCGGTTCCCCCACCTATCCGGATGTTGTTGTGGAAAACAAATGTGTGCGGTTAAGCGAGGTCTGGCTGTACTTATGAATGGGGCAACACAACACCAATAGACAGGAGCATACCTGACATGACATCCAGTACTATACTGACACGCTTCTTGCTGCTTGTGCTATTGCCCGCGTTCAGACCGCGCGGTGTGTTGACACCTTCAGACAGGCCGATGTTTTCCAGCCGACCTCTGGTCGTTACTCTCCACAGCTGCGTGCGCCGTTTGGGATCCTGCACGCAGCCACAACAGAGAAGGAGACATTCTTAGAACACACCTCTTAGTCCAGTGGGGGAAACCCCCTTTCTGGTGACTTCATACCAATGATGTCCACCGCACGGCCTGGACAAGACCTGGTTACGAGGAGGTTTGTACATGCAGATAAGGGGCTCTACAACAGCACTACTAAAGTACAGAATCACCTATGGCATACCGACAGTCAGGCTGTAGGGCATCTGCCATTGACTTAGTCATAAGTCAGGAATCCCAAAGCCTTTAGTACTCCACGAAGGAACATCAAATTAGAGGTTTCCAGCACTGCAATTATTTAAAAAAAACACTACTTGCCTTTTTGCTGAAGATGACTGCTTTGCCTTGGGGCACGTCAAGCACCAGCTCTGACGGAGAGGCTTGCCGTGACACACATGCATACTCATCATGGTGAGGGTGACTGGGAAAAGCAGACAAACAGCAAACAAACAAACATGCTTAGTCAATCTCAACATTCATTGGTTTGAGGGAAAGACACAAACGGGAAAAGTCTGAAGAAATAATTGACTGTCACCACCAGAATTCGAACCAGGGACCTTCGCTTGAGGCCAGCGATGCTCTAACCACTGAGCTAAGGTGTAGTCAATCTCAATACAATGCCAAAAATACAACGTTGCGCTACAGCATGCAGAAGAGACTAACCAAATGTGTTCAAAATAGAGTGACAATGCCGAAGTTGACTGAGAACAATTTATTATTCCCTGCGAAGTTTAATTTGCCACATGCCAACTCTACTTTAGCGCCAAACCACCACACGCACACAACAGACACACACATACCGTGGAGAGCTACAGCTGACTGTGATATAGATATTGTTGTCATAGTACAGACCCTCCTTCTCGCCAAACTCCTGTGCATCGTAGTAACCGTAATGGCCGCCGTGTGCAATCTCAATGCGGAACTCCTGGCCTCCCATGGGCTCATCCCATGCATATGACACTGTCAGCAAAACAAATAAACATAAAAAAAGATATGTACATCACATGCACACACGCATGCATACACATTGTTTATGTTGCACACGAAGCCCAAAAGCCATATAGTTTCGACTAGGCCTTTCGTACCGTTACTTTTCAAGTCAAATACAATGGTGATTACTAGTTACAAGGTAGCAAACATGTCCTTATAACCGGCACTTTGGCGGTCAGACAGTAATGGTACGAAAGGCCTAGTCAAAACTATATGGCTTCTGTGCTTCGTGTGCTGATTTGCTTTCCTCCAGCCAAGAATCTATACACACATTTCTAGGACTACACTACTACAACGACTGCCCTCAGTAGTGATCCTAAATACTGTTTTGGCCGAGTGTGAGCTCATCTAACCAGGAGTCTATTACTCCGGTACACACATACTGATAGTGTTCATTTATGGTGCGATCAAACTCTCCAGCAAATTAGTACACAAACTGAGAGAGGAAGAAAAAGGAAGGAGAGAAAGAGGGGAGAGCAAGAGAGCAAAGGAGGCATACTGTAATTTCACTAATTTTCGGTACTTTCGGTGCGTCTGTTTCATACCTAAAATTTCAATACACCGAACAAACTAACACACATAATCCAATAGGGAACTGCTTCTCTGTACCGAAAATTTCTGTTCACCTAACCTGGCCTTTTGCCCTCATACCGAAAACATCGAGCACCGAAAATTTCTGAAATTAGAGTAATCAGTAGGTAACCAGGCTAAATGAACACATGGAGCGACTAGATACGTAGTTGCATGCAATGCCAACTCGTAAACACTACACATATTTACATGCCAGGCGGATACTTCGTGGCTGAGCACAAGGCTTCCTACTCAACAGTGCAGTACATGGCTACATGGCGCTGTAACAACATACCACATTGATAGGCGTTGAGCAGTGTGCGTAGCGTGCCATCGGGAACACCACGTTGACTGAAATACAACGGCACCTGGAAAACACAACACCAGGCACACAATGAACTTACTACTCCCTGGCTGATACTGATCAACGGGGATGAAGACAATCAATAGATAGAGTACCAGTATCATACTTACCGGCGAGAGGTTCTCAATCTTCAGCGGTGGAGGTAACTGCCTTGCATCGTAGAAACCGACCACGTACGTAGCATTGCGCAGGACAACGTCGACGCGAAGGAAGAGACTCTGACCATTGCGTGTTCTGCATGCAAGACAGCACGGCAGCATCAACATGGATATTCACAAAGTGTAAGACAGCATGGCTCCCATATACTCCAGTAAGTAGTAGTAGCAACAAACTATGGACACGGATCATGTCAGGAGGGTAAGGGCATGTTCGATTGGTGGGATCGGGATCCCGATCCACCGGATCCACTGGATTCGCACCCTTTCGATTGGTCGAATCCGGATCCGGATCCTTCGGATTTGGATCCAAATGTGACCTTTGTGCGTATATGGCGGGTAAAAATCATGTTTGTACACATTGTGGTACGCACACGTGGAGCTTGTTGACTTTTCGTACGATGCGCGCGATGAGTACGACGTTCACCCTTTTGGGTGCCTTGTGAGCGCCATTTTCAACATGGCAACAGTCAAGGTCCAAAATAAAGTGTTCAGTTGAATCTGAAGGATCCGAGGGATCTGAGATCTGGATCCCGATCCCGATCCTTACCAATCGAACATGCCCTAAGTAGCGACTTCATTGCACAGCAGTTCACAGTACACATCACAGTTCACAGTACACATCACAGTTTACATGTCAACGCTGCCATTGCTGAACAGAAAACAAAAACAAAATCGGGAACTACTGCTACCGCTGCACAGTACTCAACAGATACGCCCTGGATACGCCCTGGTATGGCAACAACAGCAGATACTGCAGTGAGCAACCAAAGCGCTAACTTCTTCCCAGGAACTCAACAGAGTATCCACAACCAGGGGCATAGCTCGTACATGCGTGGTGTGGTGACCATGTATAAGAGCACATCCGTGGTGTGGTGACCATGTACCACCGCTGTCCACCGGCAACCTCATCGCTGTCGTTTTGACTATTTAGACTATGCAGTACCTATGACGGCCATTTGCTGGTGAGATGACCAGACTACGCTGACTATGCATGAGCTACGCGCCTGACAATCATACACCAATCAAGCAGCTTCTCCTTGATAGCAGTCAAAGCGACATGGGTTCACAGAACTTCACACGAGCTTTAAAATAAAAAAAGTAACTCAAACATCCCAGGTCTTACCTCATAATGATGTGAAGGGAGTTCTCTTTGTCGATTTGAAAACCTCCAGACCAGCGGCAGTCGGGAAAGTTGGCAATGCGAACACACAGGACTTGGTCATAGTCTGTGCGCTGCCAGTGAAACGGTGCAACAGAGCCTGGCGGTACCTGTGCCGGTGGCCGAGTTAGCTTTACGTTCTACATACACATGCATACACACACACGTACACACGTACACACACATATACACACACACACACACATTCAATAGATTTTTGGTTGGAGAGAAGCAAACCAACACACGAAGCACAAAAGGCATAACTTTTTGTTTTGCCTAAGCCTTTCATATAACTACTTTTCAAGTCGAAGACAAGCACACTCACACTCACACTCACAGCACAAAGGTGTACATACGTAAATATAGATGTACACACTTTTAGAACCGGGACCCACCTCCGAAGATAATGGCAGTGCAAACCATGCAATGCACTGTAAATCGTGCCGCAATTGTACCATTTAACAACAAAAAAGGCACACACACACATACACACAAACACACACACACACACACACACACACACACACACATACACATACATACACACACACAACACACAACACACACACAACACACACAACACTCACACAACACTCACACAACACTCACACAACGCTCACACAACACACACACAACACACACACAACACACACACACACACACACACACACACACACACACACACACACACACACACACACACACACACACACACAACACGCACGCACGCACGCATGCACACACACACACACACACACACACACACACACACACACTGCACTTGCTCACTGCCAAAACTGGTCACGTGGGTCTCCCCGGGAGAGGGGAGAGAGACTCAAAAGGAATCTTGGAAAGATGACTCCATTGGCTACTGAATAGGGGTAAGCGGATTATGCCAGCATAATTTTGGCATAATCAGGTCCTATTTGAGGAGCATAAAATGGCATCCGAAAAACAAGGGTAGATGCCCAATGAGGCTTTTATATACACAGCTGCTATTGAAGGACCATACATAGCGCTTTTAGTGCCGATTTGGAATAATATTTTAGCAGCCACTATACATGTAGGACATCTCCCAAACGTTCAGCGTTTGCTTGTGAATTTGGTATTCCTCTTGCATATTATTGTCTTGTACTTCCACAAAGCTACCAGTGCACATCATGACAATGGTCTGAGTCATTTTTTCATGACTATTATCTGTTCTTTTGGTCCTTTTTGGTGAAGCATATAAAAGCATAATTGGCTGTTTTCTCAAGCATCCTGCGAACATCCGCTAGAGCATAATCTGGTCATTTGCCGAGCATAATCCGCTTACCCCTACTACTGAACCACCCCACGACTGATACCCCCTGAAATCGCCAAACTTTGGGTGGACTTGGAAAAGCTCCCACTTATGGGCTCACCATACCACAGTAAGTGGGTGAGGACAAGGTGCAGAAAAAGGATTGACGGCATCAGGGTATCTGTCCCGGGATCCAACTTCATTTACCCCTGCCCCCAGTGAAGGTAATACTTGCTAGTACTAGTGTGGGTGGCTAGATCAGAGTGGATCTGATATAAGCTTCACTAGCACCGTAATCACACAAGAGTAAATCTAGCCAGAAGTAGTCCATGGTTAACAGGTATGTATACTTTTTTTTTCAGAGTACACGGGTAACAAGGTTGTGTTTTCTAGAGCTCCGGCGGTTTTGCAGTTTCAGTAGCCTGGCGACACTTCTTTCGCACAATGTTTTGACGGAATGGCAGACAGTATGACGGGGCCACCAGGTGGTCAGACTGCTGCTAAGGGCCCATGCTGCCGGTGTAATGGCAGCGGCACTTGTCGAAATTGTATGTGTGTGAAGGAGAAACGCCCGTGCACGAACTGCACACCAAGCCGGAATTCGAAATGTCAGAATTCCGTTACCTAGCTGTACCTGTACCACCCAGGAGGGATTGTACAGCGCCGACGGTCGAGGATAGTTGTAGTACCACACGTAGTGTGAGTACTCTCATACAGGGAGTACAGAAACAAACCGACACGAACGGAAAGGTACAGCAACACCGAACAGATCAACAGAGCCGTCGACCACGGTACCAGTAAAGGCAGCGACCACCGAGGAGATTACTTCCGCTGCGCTAGCCGCGGCGCTGTCAACGGCTGATGTCTCAGTATCGAACTCCCAGCAGTTTGCGTGGGATACGCTGGAATGTGCTGAAGCGACAGCATCACCACCTGCTGCAATATGTGCTCCTGAGTCTTCTTTGGGAGTGGATGCCCAGCTGCTAGCCGAACTAGACCAAAGCCAACAGCAACTGGTCGGTTCGCCCAATGCAAGTGCCAGCCAGCCGGAAACGGCCGTGGAGCCCCATCCTGGTCAAGGTCCAGAGGTGATTGGAGCCCTCCCGGATTTCAGGACAGCTGAGCTGAACCTCAGCATTGCCAACTTCGATCGCGAGGAATCCATCCAGATCATCAATGCATCCTATGCCGAGTGCGTGCACTTCAGGCAACCTGTTTAACGTGCCAACTGGGACGGCAGGGGAGAAATTTGTCACCCTTCTCACACGACTGCTCTCCGCCTTTGGCAGTGCAAGCGCTTACGAGGGAATCGCAATCAAAACGGCTATGGCAGCCCCACAACTCCTGCTGCAGCAACCGTTCAAGACGCTAGAGTGGAGAGAGCACGTGGAGTGCCTGACCCGACGTCTGCAGCTATGGAATGATGGCCAGTTTGACGCCCTGCTGACTGAATGCAGAACAATTCAGCAGCAGCTTGCCAGACAGTCCACCATGGCACGAGCCCGTGATGCAGACGATCATGCCCGGCGGTTTGCCGCAGCTGTACACGATGGGAAGATTGGCTCTGCACTTGACATGCTATCCAAGGATGGCCGACACGGTGCACTGAAGCTCACAGACAGCAGAGGTGAAGAGTCCGTGCGCAACATCCTGTCGGACAAGCACCCCGCTGTTGTCATCGTGGTCATCGACACCCTACAGCGATCGTCCAGCACCGTTTAGCCGACCTGGTCGTTGCGGAGTGTGAGCTGGCCTGAAATGGTTCTCATATTAATTTTGTTTTCATCATTATTAAAATTTTTGTTTTGTTTGTATGATTTTCTTGGTTTTTTTTCACTCGGTTTTTGTTATCATTCAAATTATTATCTGATGCAAATTTAGCTCTATGTGGCTTATGATTTTTACTATTTTCTTCTAGTAAAGAAAAAGGACCAAGAAACTACAAGTTACGCTATAATGTCCACTAACACCACCAGTTACTAAACAATCAGCTCATGCGATAACATTGCACGACACTGACCGACGGTACTGACGTTCTACAACTAACTGGCTAACAGCTCTAGCACATCTTGGATGCGCAGTCCAACAGCCTTCCAACTTGCGTACTGTAAAACATGTCATTTTAGGTGTATTAAAATGTCGGTGTCAGGGACCTGCCAGGTTTCAGGTGTAATTTAAAATTAGGCGACCAGCGTTCCCTGCGCATACAGTGCATACTCTGGTGCCTTTTAGCTGTAATCTAAATTTAGGTGCTTGTTTTCTCTACCGAAATCACCGAAATTAAAGTTACACCGAAAATATCGTGTTTTACAGTACTTGTTTCTTGGTCCTTTTTCTTTACTATAAATTTATCCTTGGCTCTCCATCCGAGTCCACTATTTTTTCTGTTTGTATTTAGCGCTTTCGGGTGTTATCATTTTCTTTTCTTCTTTTAGCACAAAAGTTATTATTTTGCTGTTCAGCTTATTCACGGAGAAGGCGGAGAGCCCGAGAGAAAACAAACATTGGACGCTGTAAAAAAATGCATACTTCAAAAGCATATGAACCCTGAAAACAACGCACGCGCACGCACGCGCGCGCACACACACACACACACACACAATCCCTCGCAGTTACACACAATCTGACCTGGTTGCTGATGAAGCGGCGCTGAGAGTACGCAATATCGTACTGGCTGTGGTTCTCAATCTGGAAACGAGTGACAAACGTCACCACCAGCGTGTGCGCGTAGCGTCCCTTTCCACGGCGTGTCTGAATACCTATCTCATACACACTGTCAGGTGCATTCTGCCCCTGCACGGCCACCAGCTTCAAGCCTATGCCACTGTTGCGATCGAGGCGGAAACGAGGGCACCAAGCAGGCGTGCCACGCATGTGAGGGCTGCGGCCGAGGCGAACACTGCAGCTGTAACAACAGCAGGAGAATGTAAGCACATGCACACAGAGTTCAGGTTTGTTTCAGAGCTAGATCTAACATTACAAACACACAGAGTACAGGGTGCGTAGAGGAACAGTGAAGTATTTCCACAGATTCGCCATACGAGAATAACACACAGGGAAATCAATGGGGTGATTTTGTGCAGGTCAGGTAGCATACAACAAACTAACATACCACTCTACATGTAATAGGATCACAGGCAGAGAGAAAATAACTTTAAATAAGCCACTGTACTGTTGTGCACACTGAACTCCACACGCACGCATGTATGCATGCACGCGCACACCACACTAACACATCACCCCCCCCCCCCCCCCCCCCACACACACACACCCATCAGAACCACACATGACGTATTACATTCTGCCGGCATGCCAGCCAGCGGGCAGCAACTCACGCATTCGGTTTCGACGGGTCACTGAATGAAAACAGGAGTGGCGTAAGGCTGCGAGCATTCTCGTGGGCTTCCGACTGTCCGGCCGCTTCATGCTTCGCAGAGTCTTGCTTGAAGACGAGTGGCAGACCGGTGAGGTTGCGTAACCAATACGAGCAGAGGATACTCAACTGTACAGAGACATGGTGGTGCAAGTATGCGCACGCATACACACATGCACACATGGACGCACACATATGAACACACACATGCGCACGTACACACATACGCGCGCACACGCACATACACGCACACACACACACGCGCACACACAAACACACGCACACACACACACATCATAGAACACATGCACACATGAGCTAGGTCAGTAGGTGTACTGGGATAGTGTGTCCCCTAATCACAAGGACACTGATCTCCATCTCTAATCACAAGGACACTGATCTCCATCTCTAATCACAAGGACACTGATCTCCATCTCTAATCACAAGGACACTGATCTCCATCTCTAATCACAAGGACACTGATCTCCATCTCTAATCACAAGGACACTGATCTCCATCTCTAATCACAAGGACACTGATCTCCATCTCTAATCACAAGGACACTGATCTCCATCTCTAATCACAAGGACACTGATCTCCATCTCTAATCACAAGGACACTGATCTCCATCTCTAATCACAAGGACACTGATCTCCATCTCTAATCACAAGGACACTGATCTCCATCTCTAATCACAAGGACACTGATCTCCATCTCTAATCACAAGGACACTGATCTCCATCTCTAATCACAAGGACACTGATCTCCATCTCTAATCACAAGGACACTGATCTCCATCTCTAATCACAAGGACACTGATCTCCATCTCTAATCACAAGGACACTGATCTCCATCTCTAATCACAAGGACACTGATCTCCATCTCTAATCACAAGGACACTGATCTCCATCTCTAATCACAAGGACACTGATCTCCATCTCTAATCACAAGGACACTGATCTCCATCTCTAATCACAAGGACACTGATCTCCATCTCTAATCACAAGGACACTGATCTCCATCTCTAATCACAAGGACACTGATCTCCATCTCTAATCACAAGGACACTGATCTCCATCTCTATTCACAAGGACACTGATCTTCATATCAAACCACAAGGACACTGATCTTCATATCAAAGCACAAGGACACTGATCTTCATATCAAAGCACAAGCTCGTGCACCAAAACAAAGAAAACCAAAGAAAACCCACCTTAGCAGAGTAAGACACCAGGCATGCACATAACAGTGTAAGTGACAACTCTTACCGTCAACGAGTTGTTTTGCGACTCGGCCTTAGTGTGAAGGTTGAGAGTGCGGTGATTGGCATCTCGCAGTTCCAGTGTGTCAACGGAGTCCACACCGGGTGGTACACGGATATTAGCACCACGCTGGAAACCATCTAGCTGTATGCCGAGCTCCAGTACCTTTGTGGGGTTGACCTAGCGGGATTGCAACACCAAACACACGGAAACACAAGGTTTCTTTCGTTTTGTATCGTTTTCCTCATTTTGGTAGGTTGTTACTATTACTCATCCTTGTGCCCCCCCCCCCCCCCACACACACACCACGCACATGCCCACACACGCAAGCATGCACGCATACGTGCTTGCACACGGACACACACACACGGACACACACACACACACACACACACACACACAGAAGCTCACCTCAAAAAGCTGTTCCTCCTTGCCAGCCTTGACAACACCACATTGACCAGTGGTATCGTTGAAATACTCCATGTCGACAGGCAGCAGGTTGACTAGTGTCACTGTTGGTAAGAAGACTATGTTGTAACCGGAACAGAAGCGTGGACACCCTGAAACACAAAGAAGCATATACACGTACATGTAGAAAATCCTAAAGTGCTGCTCAATGATATCCGATCCCGTGAATCAAGTTTGCGCCATGTGCCAATTCGCATCCCAATGTTCACGGGTCTAGGGCTGCACAGCGCCCGGCGTGGCATTTACTCATTTGATCGACTTTCATTGAGCAGCATTGCATGCCGAGATGAATTGCAGTCTTCGGGGTTTGGAGCCTCCATTTCAGCCGAAACATAACACAACGTAATGAAACTGCCACCTTGAGCCAGTCGCTACATGCTAAATGGGATAGCATGTTAGTCCTTCAGGCATGCTACATGCACTATACTCATTATTAACACCTCAGTGAAGACAGCTACACATTAAACTATTAAAACAAAGTGTGCACTCTGCCCTACACACACTGTGACAGCACTGGTAAAATTAACAGCACTCGACACCGTCCAGTACTGTACGGAAAGCTGCATACATCACACTATGCTTCAAACACAGCAGGTAGGCAGAACACAGTCTGTTCTTACCTTGACTCAGCATTGACCCTTCTATATCATCCACACTGACGGACACGTCTCTCCTGGACATACGCAACTCACTACTGTCCTTCAGAGTACCTTTCTGTGTGATCATCCTAGGCTTAGCGGGGAAGGATTCACGCTGAATGGACGCAAGGAATCTGAAAAGCACACAGCAGCAGTACCAGTACACACCGAGTGAACGTTGCTCTTTCTCGTAAGCAGGTACTTTCCCGTAGACGCAAAGCATATCTATTGCACAGGCATGTGTGTGTATTGTAAGGTATACTCCAGAAATCGAAAACAACAGGACATGACATGACTACGATAGGCAGTGCTGACGGCATCGCCACTGCCATATAAGTACATGTATGCATATATGTACACGCACACATGTACACGTGTACACAAACACACACGCACACACACACGCACACACACACACACACACACACACACACACACACACACACACACACACACACACACACACACACATGTAGCGGCAGCAGTACGGTACCTAAATATGTCGTTCTTGTGACCAGCTCCCTTGCAGGAGGCGAGTACATTATGCACCGGTAGATCCTGGCTGACTGGACCACAGTCCAGCAGATCTGGTGCAAACTTCCAGCCTCTGGCATGTGGTCGTGCACACAGCGGTAGCTCCGTGTACTGCAGAGGAACTGCTGCCCTCTCGCCCGGCATGAGAACAGGCAACTGGATCTGGTTAGAGCGTTTGTCGACACTGGACGCTGTGATTAAGATAGTAAGGAGACAACCAACAATATAGAGAGAATTAGCAACAACCAATGGCACTTTATAACAAAAGAAGCTCAAAACAATGCAGGATCATAGATTTCAAGGCCTTGCAAGAAAAAAAGCACTCACACATGTCATGTCGATGTGTACAATCCCTGCAGTGACAGGTTCTATGCCACCATGCTATACACAACCAATCAGGGACTTGCAGAGCAGGAAGCACATTCACGCTTACCAATCTCATCCGAGCTTCCCAAGTCCAAGCCTTGACTGCAACACACCTCCAACGGGACGCTAAGACGATTGTGCAGCACCAGCGCAGAGCGGACGTTGACCACCTTGCGAGCATCCGCACCGATCTTTATCGTGACCACCAGGCGTACAGCTGGGAGCTGAACAAAGCAAGCAAGAAAACACGTGTTAGGAGGGGGCTCTTGTTCCTGAGTAACAGCATGCTGAGCGTGCTCAGTCAAGTATGATACTCGTATCGTGTGGGACAAGATGGCTCTGAGAACAGTTTACCCTTGCTCCAATAACCACATACGAAGACTACATTGTTAACCCTTTAAGAGCCGCCCCATACTTGAATGCAAAACTTCAAAGGATCGAACTTAGTCCAATCTCGCTCAAATCCAGTGATCGAAATATTCAGGGCGAAGAGAAAACTCTCACCCATCGGGAGAAACAATCCGGGAAACGCTGCAAGCAACGGTTCCTGAGATAAATCACTCGTAAGTTGAGCCGCGATCGCGGCAATTTCAAAAGCGAGCAGTGCGACTTTAGTATTGATAATTTTGAGACTTTTCGTCACGCTGGTTTACTCGAATTTGCACGAGTTTCACTGTTGATATTGTCAAGAGTACACAGCGAAAAAATTGGAACTCCACGATCGAGTAAAATGAAATATCTGGAGCGGGACGCAATTGGACGCATTTGGGGCATTTTTCGTACTGTCGCTGCGATCTAGCGCTGGATAGACGGTGTGCTGGCTATCATGATCGACCTCATTCTCTTCCTCTCACGGAGACCTTTCCAGGAAGCCCTAGATTGTGAGGATCGAGTGAGTAGAACTGAAGCTATGATCCAAGGAACACGAAAAAATGCAGAATTTTGAAATTTTCCTGTGGCTCTTAAAGGGTTAAATGAAGTTGGGAAAAACTCAGCCAGTACGAAGTGGCATGCATATCTATAGTACAGCTACTAGTCAAAGCAATCAAATCCAAACTGAAGTTGAAGTGCAGAGCCAGTATGGAGAGCAGGGTTGCCAGATTATGCACAGCATAATACGCAGACAAGTACAGATACTACTGGTATCCAGGAGGCATCATTGCAAACACAGGGCAGCAAACAGAGTACTCAGTACTCACCGATGGGTCTTCGGGCAGCATGTCCCTGAAGAACACGCCGACACGGTCCACACTGAGGGGTGCTACACGCTGCCATCTATCCACGTGCACAACTATCTGATGCACTGTCAGACGACGCGTATCCTATGTGCAGGTGGCATATAAACACACACAGCACATACATACTGAGCACATATATACAGAGTAGATGCATTATACACACTGAGATCCACACAGCACACAGCATCACAATCAACCTAGTGACAAGCAGGCGGGCAGGACAAACAATACTCTTCAGAAGATATCAATACAATTGTCACAAACAAAGACGGAAGGATGGACGGACAGACAGACAGACAGACAGACAGACAGACAGACAGACAGACAGACAGACAGACAGACAGACAGACAGACAGACAGACAGACACACCAAACACATAAGCCTGTGGTGTATGCTTACACGATAGTTGCGGCGTCTCCTGTGACTGTCGAACTGGAAGGCAACCTGCTTACCAGCAGCCACATCATGCCACTGAGCGATATGAGACGGTAGACCAGATGCCAAATCACTGTCATTCAAACTAGACGATGAAGATGTACCAAAGTCAGCCCCACTAGATGTCAGGTTGGCTATTTGCGGTGCCTGCATTGAGACAAAAAGGATAAAGATAGGTTAGCACTAGTGGGACCACACAAAGTAAACAATGGGTATTCTGTAAAGCAGAAAGCATAATGTATGCACTCCGCCTGTGCAGGTATCAGCAACAGCGAGTCTTGAAAGACAACAACCTTGCTGGCACATAAATAAATACCCAACCCTGTGCAGAAACCTGGAATGACTTTCAAGTAGTCCTAAAGTAACAATGTTAGTTGAATCAGGCTGTCCATGCTTCCCACTACACCATTCCCACGGAAAAACGGGACAGTTACGTTCCTCCTTTTCACACTGTATTCAGCGGCGTTTTCATGTGTACTGGTGCATTGTTTCAACCAGTTTGCTGTGTTACGCATCCTCCTCAGCCGAAAAATGTAAAACGTGCCGTTCATAGGGGTGCTGGGCTTGCATTTCTCATCGTACTCACATATGCCATTTCTGGCCTGCACTACGTAGATTCTAAGGGGATTTGTATGTTAATGTGGATTTGTACGTAGGGTGAAGCCAGGCTTCACTGCTGCTTCTCCAGTGTAGTTCATCAAATCGGATTATGACTTACTCTTGAAGGCGATGTTGTGAGGGTAGCAAAGTGCAGTCGACATCCAGTGTTATTGTGGAGGACGTAGGGTGTGAACGGTGTACGCCGCGTGTTGTTGAACGTTGGCAAGGTGCCGCTGGCGGCAGGGGCCACCGGCTGAGGCAGTCGTGCAGCCTCGTCGACCGAGGAGTCGGGCGTATGCAGAGCTGCTTCGCTACTGTTGGCCGAAGCACGGTTGTAGTCTTCCAACCAGCTGGTCTGCGTGGACTTGACCAGCTGAAGGAAGGCCGAAGTACATGTCAAGTCCAGACGATCGCTTGCTGCAATGTGACAAAACACAACAAAACGTGTGAGAACATAGTTTATTCCGTAGCATTCTCATGAGTAAAAGTTTGGCACGGGAGTGTGAGAGAGGCTACTGCTGCCACTGCTGCTGCCGCTGCTAAAACTGGAGTGAATTTGTATGAAAAAGGAAGAGGTAGCTAGTAAATCTCTTATTTAAAGTGTTTAGGAGAAGTTCCTCTTACCATCAATCTTTACTGTCAATTCATCCTTGTCCGGTGCCTGATCCTTAATCCAGTAAATGCCGCATCTGCAAAGAAATAAGATTTAAAGGTTGAAAAATAAAAGAGAATTAATGAGCAGATATTAGTAGAAGGACCTTGCAACACACCCGTAATGGCTAATATGGAATGCCTGGACCATTTACGCCACCACTCGTCACTTCAAGCTCCCACAAGTGTTGGGCTTCTTAAACATGTTCAAAGTACAGTGAAACCTGTCTAAGACGACGGCTCAAGGGACTTTCAAAGTGTGGTCTCTGTAGCCAGGTGGTCTCCGTATCCAGTGCCATTTGATTGGAAATAACATCCCTTGGTCTTGGCTGCAGTGGTCTTCTGGGACAGGTGGTTGCCTCACCCGAGTGCTTGCCTCAACAGGTTTTACCGTATTTGTTCAAGGCATTACTGTATAAATTTAAGCATGGTACAGGTGGAATCCTGATAATTCGAATATGGCTTAATTCGAACATACCGCTTAATTAGAAGTTTTTCCAGGACCGATTTCTATCAATACGATTTCCACATACAAAATTCTGATAATTCGAACCTTGAACTCGACATGTCTGGTTAATTAGAAGTCCCACAGATTCCACTTACATAGAAAATGTGTGGGATTTGTGCTGATAATTCGAAGTTAGCAAAGTGTAATTCAAAGTTCACTGTACACTGTACTGGTCAGTTCAGTTTGCACGAGCAGGCTGTGCCGGTCAGTTCAGTGTCCGTAAAATGTGTGTCTAAGGTCCATAGCGCAACTCTGCGTGACCATGAGAGCATTTTGACATACATATTGTGTTGTGGGTTCATGTTTGGAAAATTAGAATGTCCGGATAATTAGAAGTTTTTCCTGGCATTTTCAGGTTCGAATTATCAGGATTTCACCTGTACTATGATACAGATGCTAGGTTTACTATGGTAAACAATTTTTCCACGTCAATGTACATACATGGATACAGTCAGACCTCGCTTATCCGGTCTTCTTTTATCCGGATCCCTCGCCATCCGGAAGAAAATCGCTGGTTACAGATTTACAGCATATGCCATGCATACATACAGTACGTGTGTTTGATTATCCGGTTCCCTCGCCTATCCGGATATTTTGTGGAGAACGGATGTGTGCGGTTATGCGAGGTCTGACTGCACTGATCAAAAAAGCGAGACGGAACCTACTTCCATGGCTCAAGTAGAGGCTCCCATGCCGAAATGCCGCGGTTGTAGTACTCCATGACTAGAGTTCCACTGGCATGTCCGGTACCGGGGTATGTCACCAGGTGGTGTGTGATGCTGGGCTTGTTCAACGTCAGCTCAGCCAGTGGAATGTCACGGCCACAGCAGTCGTCAATCAGGCAAACAGTCACAGCAGCACCCGTCACCTGGAAAAGCACCAACAATAGAGCAAACAATGCTGTATGAAGTGGATAAGCAACCAAAACAATCACCACACTTGCCAACGCCAGCAAGGCACGCACACACACATGCACACGCGCGTGCACGCACGTACACACGCACACGCACACACACACACACACACACACACACACACACACACACACCACACAAGTTTACAGACAGACAATAGAGAGTTTACGCTTCACGTTTTTTTCTTCAAATACGAATGTGAGATCTCACGGTCAAAAAGGCGCATCTCATGTTGCAACGTGAGATTTCAACGCGACAGAGGTCCAACTCACGGTGAAAAAAAGCGATTCAACGCACGTTTTTTCTCACGTTCGAAATTGAACAATGGAAAGCGTAAACTCTCTAACAGCTAACCACACCCTTACTCTGCTAAGCATATAAGCAGCATATGCACTGCAAACTCCACAAACACTGTTACACAGCATATGCACTGCAGTGGATTCCAGAGCATACCACACACTCAACTGTATCCAAGACAATAATAGACGCTGTGTGTGTTGCAGTCCACTACTAACACAAGCATCACTGGATATGGGTGATAGAAACGATCACAATTCCAGTCCAGTCATTGATCATGATCATAGATTAGTCAAAGACTGGACCTTCACTGCACGGATATAGTGTAATACAAGTCACTCAGCATAGTGGGGTTGAAAACTGTGACTGTGTTTCAGAGCTCGTCACAAACCTACCCGGATGGAGCCGATCTGCAGCGGCCCCAGCTTATTACCACTATCAGACGCTGCAGCGCGCAGGTCAGACTTTGCGGGCGCATTGGTCGCCAGCCAGTTGGCGGCTGCGTTCGGATCTCCATTGCACTCATCCAGGGCGAACTTGCAATGTCGTGCCTCATAACCAAGAGCTTCCAGCTTGCAGACACGTTCTGGCAATACACAGAAATTGACAGTGACAACAAGACGAGACGTTTCAGTTCACCTAGGAGAAGTAGTAACAATGTATGTCCCCCCAATTCAGCTACTGTGACCGGTACAAACAGCCACAAAGAAACATTTTTGGTGCAGGGCTGATTTCAGGATATGCAATGTTCACAGTTTAAACCCTGTTAATTAATGCCACTAATGGACACCAAAATCATGATTTGTAACAAAATAACTAATGTGCTCACAGCACAATGGAGTGACAAAGAAGCAGCACCTTGAACTCACCATCAACTGGCTCAAACGCCGAGGTCTCCATGTACGGCTGCGACTCCGACGCTGACTTGAAGCCGGCCGCTGCTGCCTGGCCGGGTAGTGATTTGAGTATGGCCAGGAAGAGTTGAATATCATGATAAGACACACGCATGCACACGTGCTGAACGGAGATCTACACAACAACAGAGTGGAAGACAAACCACACGTGTGTCAAGACAACACACAGTACTCGGGCCGAGAGGGGCTGAAGGTCTGACGCGACAGACAGACGGACAGATAGACAGGCAGCAAACCAATTCATGGCATAACACTTCAAATCAATCTCAACTCCCGCTGCTTTTCTTCCTGATCCAGGACGACTGCCAGGCGTTGGCTCATTTATCGCATCGCAATCCATGGGCAAGAGAAACAGCATGATACAAGATCTTCATTTCAAAGTAGGGGTGGTAACAGAGTGCGCCACTAATAGCACAAATGTAGTCAGGTTGTGAACTTGCATAGAACAATATCAGACTTTCAATTCACGGCTACAACACTCGAATCTCTGCGAGAGCAAAATAACTTGTCATGAAGCATGAAATTCTTTCATTGACGGCCAGTACTGTAAAATCCCGCCAGAGCGTCCCATCTCTCCCATGTGCCCCTCCCTGAATTCTTGTCAGGGAAGTGATAGTATCATCGGATCGTCCTGACTCTGTGAAGTGTGATGCCGTACTGCACTGCAGACGCGTGCTCGACCCGGTTGGACATGTACGCAACAGCTCACACCCTCTTGACCAGGGATCGCACAAACCCTGGGTTTTGACGGGTTTGTACGACTCCCTGCTCTTGACCGTTGGTCGGTGTGCAAGGCGCACGCACCGTTTTCGTAGGGTGAGTACTTGTTCATGCAGTGTCTGAATGCGGCAAGTAGGACTCGCCCATCCGCCCCTCCCCACCCGAACCTACTGGAAGGGTCACGGAGGTAGGGGCACTCTGATGGGATTTTACGGCACAAACACATCCACAGCAGTTACCTCGAGGGGAGGCAATGTGCATATGTCAGAACCGAGGCTGGTCGGCCGCTTTGAGCTGGAGCCATTAGCCTGAGGTC
This sequence comes from Sycon ciliatum, assembly GCF_964019385.1. Lineage (NCBI taxonomy): Eukaryota > Metazoa > Porifera > Calcarea > Leucosolenida > Sycettidae > Sycon > Sycon ciliatum. Next base: position 5,152,919 of record NC_088644.1, read on the forward strand.
GAACTTCGGCGTTGATGTTGAGTGGGTCAATGATAGACAGGGCCGAATCCTCCTCACTGCCCAGGTTGCATGAGAATACCTGAAGTGAAGAGACAAACGGGATGAAGGTATTGTAATAAGAACAGCCAAAAGGATTTTCTTTTGACAAAGTTAGAATGCTAGGCAGGCAACAGCATGATTCACGATCGTACCTCTATCTCCTGCAGGCTGCAGGACAGCTCTGGGCTGGAGTTGAGCTGGGCGCGGAACGACAGGACGAGCGTGAACTTCAGCGTCACAGCATTGGTGTTGGGGTTGGACGCATTCTCCAGAACCAGCACCTGTGTAATGCAAAGCACAACGCACAAGCAATTCGCAAACTAATTGCAAGAGCTCACCAGCAAGTTTGAAAAATAGTGACGATTAAAACACAATACCTCTGTTTCGGCCATGTTGAGGTGGAAGTCCAATGGCTTTTCCTCTTTCTCTTCGTTCTCGTCAGCCATGTTATCGCCGCTCGGCAGTGGTTTTAATCCACCTGCAAGAAGTAGGGAGCATTGAGAGTCGTAAGGATGAACACAAATAATGCCGGCAATTCGCCAAAACTTACTCCTTTGTAGTAAAGAGGTATTCATATTGTGCATACACACAGTTTGAATTGCTAGTCAAATTCCAGTAGGTGCCACACCAAAGAGCATGACTTCAATTATTTCTACATCACACAGCAATCTACGGCATTACATTCATGATTATTCTAGCTAAACTTTAAACAACAACAAGAAAGCTGCTGTGCTCGTACAAGCGGGGTCATACCCTACAAAGTAAGGTACTTGCTTCACAATCATTTTGACCTTACCCAGGGGCAATGTGTCAGACTTAGGATCCTCCTCCTGCTGCTGCTGCTGCTGCTGCTGCTGCTGCTGCTGCTGCTGCTGCTGCTGCTGCTGCTGGTCTCCATCACCCTTGCCAGTGATGAAATCCTTTACTTGCAGCATCCACTCAAACACACCAAGCAGTCGGACCTGATGCGGGAAAGAGCAGATTGCATGAGAGATACAGGATGAGCCACGCCATGTCATCATAATTACGGTACTGCAGCATGCATAGTAGCGGTTATACATTCTGCAACGTGTTCGTACAGAAAGGCCACACAAAGAGAATGCTAGCATGCACAATACGTGTACACCCACACGACGCAAGCATCAACTGCAGGTAGTGAGAACAGCACCCAAAGAAAGCAAACAGCCATTTCTCTGTTCTCTGAAAGAAGCCCTCGCACTACAAATCACATGCATAGTACAGGAGAGATATCAGGTACGGCCAAAGTCGTCCACTCAGGCACGATGTCACCCACTCTCTCAACTACAACACCAAAGCTCCAGCACTGACCTTGTTGAGTAAGACGGTAAGCTGACGGCGTGGATGCGGCAAGACGTACGTACGATAGTGAATCTCCAACTGCAGACTGTTGGAAGAGTTCAAGTGACGCGGCTGCAAGATCTGCGAGAATACGTTAGATGGCATGTCGCCATCAAAGCCTAAAACAAAACAAAGCAAAACAATCAAACAAACAGGGAGGGTGAGCAGCAGCAGTATCCAGCCTTGTACAGATTAGTGTTGCTTTGCTGATGGTGTGCTGTGGCAACGTGTGGAGGTCGGCTGGAGAGTGCAGCTGTGGTGAGGTGGTTGATGGAGAGTAAACAAAGAGAAATCAAGGACAAGGAGAACTAGTTTTACAGGAGACAAACGCCAGTGAGCTAAATGACCTGAAGATGGAGAAATTCTTCGGCAAGTGAATGCCTATTGTGTGATTCTCACTAGAAAGAGAAAAGGAAGAAGAATCTGCAAGGCACTGCTATAGGATCTAGCAAATTAAGAGATAGGATGCACCACACATATTCTTGACCAACTACAGTCCTGCTCGGTGAAATCCAGTCCTGTCACTCAAGTACGCGCCGAGCATTGTGCTACTCTAGACCTGCGAACAGTGGGCTGCGAAACGGTGCAAGGCGCAAACTTGAGTGACTGGACTGGATTTCACCGAGCAAGCACGTAGTTCTCACCTGAGTAGCGAGTATCGTTAGCAACAATAGCCTGGGAAACGAGATCAATCGTCTTCGTCGTGTCCGAGCGAGCTTCAAAATGCAGCTGGCTGCGCTTGAAGTCAAAGCGTGCCAGCGACGCCTGTGGTATGAACTTGCTGGCATGCTGGTACAGCAACTCAACGCTGACGTTGACCAGGTGTAATTGAAGATCAAGGCCAGTCCAAACCGATGCAAACTTCGTCTAGAGTGTACAGGCATGGACCCAGACACACATAAACAGACGTACAGAGATGTTGATCATAAGCGAAGAGAAGTGCACACGAATCCCGCATCATTGAAACCATGGAAACCACTGGTGCCCTGTCCTGAGGCCCTTAGAGAACTAAATATCATATGCCACCTCTGTGTACGTATCAACTAGTCTCAAATAATTTCTCACACGCACCAACCCGAAAGGTATCAAACCAGCCATTGCACTCACTGACGAGTAATGCATCACATCACAAGGCACTCACCTGAACAATGGGGTCACGGATGTGCGTCTCCGGCCGCTCAAACTCCTCAATGTCCTCGCCCAAGTTGTCAGCTAGCACGCCTTTCACCAGCTGAAACTGGTACTGATCCAAGCAGATGTTCACCGAAGACAGCTGGCCAATCAAGCGATTGTCTGGCACTGAGAGAACGCAACACGAAAAGAAGATGCACACAAAGACGGATGTTATCAGCCCACACAAAGACGGATGTTATCAGCCCACACAAAGACGGATGTTATCAGCCCACACAAAGACGGATGTTATCAGCCCACACAAAGACGGATGTTATCAGCCCACACAAAGACGGATGTTATCAGCCCACACAAAGACGGATGTTATCAGCCCACACAAAGACGGATGTTATCAGCCCACACAAAGACGGATGTTATCAGCCCACACAAAGGCTGGGTTGAAGTTAGTTGAACTACTTACATGTAGTTCGGTACATGGTAGTACACGCAAACAGAACCGTGTGTACACGCAAACAGAACCGTGTGTACACGCAAACAGAACCGTGTGTACACGCAAACAGAACCGTGTGTACACGCACTCAGGCGTGTTCTGCCATGGCTATATGTATTTTAGTGTCGACTAGCAACCGGACCTCATTTCTACAATCAACTATAATTGTATATATTAAAGGTCAACCGTTCATTGTGTGACTATTTGTCTACGAAAACTGGTTTTCTATGAGGTGTGGGATTAGTTACTGAACACAGTCACAGTCACAGGTCAAACTGTACAATGGACAGCCAGCACCTAAACAACATCAAGGCAATGCAAGGAGGACAGGTGCACGCTCACCGTCATGGCAGAAGTCTTGGTGAAGGTTTCGCTCGATGGTTAGGCTCAGCGTACATTTCTTCTCCAGACTGCGTCCACTCTGGCAAAGTTGAACATGGAAACAATGACAACAAGAACACAATACGCTTACCCAACATGTACACTTGTGTATTGAGAAACAGCAACACAGAGCAACAGGCAAAGCAGTACCCCGCCACAGTACCAGCAGCAACACAGAGCAACAGGCAAAGGAGAGCAGTACCCCGCCACAGTACCAGCAGCAACACAGAGCAACAGGCAAAGGAGAGCAGTACCCAGCCACAGTACCAGCAGCAACACAGAGCAACAGGCAAAGGAGAGCAGTGCCCAGCCACAGTACCAGCAGCAACACAGAGCAACAGGCAAAGGAGAGCAGTGCCCAGCCACAGTACCAGCAGCAACACAGAGCAACAGGCAAAGGAGAGCAGTGCCCAGCCACAGTACCAGCAGCAACACAGAGCAACAGGCAAAGGAGAGCAGTGCCCAGCCACAGTACCAGCAGCAACACAGAGCAACAGGCAAAGGAGAGCAGTACCCAGCCACAGTACCAGCAGCAACACAGAGCAACAGGCAAAGGAGAGCAGTACCCAGCCACAGTACCAGCAGCAACACAGAGCAACAGGCAAAGGAGAGCAGTACCCAGCCACAGTACCAGCAGCAACACAGAGCAACAGGCAAAGGAGAGCAGTACCCAGCCACAGTACCAGCAGCAACACAGAGCAACAGGCAAAGGAGAGCAGTACCCAGCCACAGTACCAGCAGCAACACAGAGCAACAGGCAAAGGAGAGCAGTACCCAGCCACAGTACCAGCAGCAACACAGAGCAACAGGCAAAGGAGAGCAGTACCCAGCCACAGCACCAGCAGCAACACAGAGCAACAGGCAAAGGAGAGCAGTACCCCGCCACAGTACCAGCAGCAACACAGAGCAACAGGCAAAGGAGAGCAGTACCCCGCCACAGTACCAGCAGCAACACAGAGCAACAGGCAAAGGAGAGCAGTACCCCGCCACAGTACCAGCAGCAACACAGAGCAACAGGCAAAGGAGACCAGTACCCCGCCACAGCACCAGCAGCAACACAGAGCAACAGGCAAAGGAGACCAGTACCCCGCCACAGTACCAGCAGTTAGAACCTGGGAGTTGCATAACACGGCAGAGGACACGGCGTGGGGGATGTGCACACACCATATACCATGTATACGCCCGTCGCAAGAGAAGCACGCAAATCTGCAAATGCACTGGATGTGCACCCACAGATCTTCTCTTTATAGCAACGATAGCGGATCTGATTCTGAAAGAAACAGATCAAGACAAGCGCCAGATAACTGTCTAATCCACACAACTGGCGAAGCCATGTGAATCGATCCCCCAATGCACACCTGATCTACACCACATACCACATAGAGTACATTGGAACAAGACGGCCAAGACAGTTACCTATGCACACCCTACACTTGCTGGGGTAACCAGTATAGACAGCACGCTGCTTTGATAGAAGCAGACACAAGATGCACTGGTACCTTGATGTGAAATTGGAGTTAGTTTACCAACCAGCCTCGGCAACTGGGTGCTGGAAAGTGGGAACTCAGGGCCAACAGACGTACCAACCACATGCACATGCACACACACACGCACGCGCGCACACACACACACACACACACACACACACACAAACACACACCCACCCACACGACACAAGCATACCGTTGGCTCGAAGGTAAACGAATCCTCTGCCGCCCCGTCTACTTCATCCAGGCCGGAGGCGTGCATTGCCGACGGGAATCCAGCCTGCCGCTGGCCATCAACACGTTTGGCGGAGAAGACATCCATGTTGCTGAGCTCAATGTTGAGAACATCCAGCAGGCAGGGACCTGACATGTGATGTCCAGCCTTAAGCCACGCTTTGGCCTCGTCATTGATCTGACCCTGCGAATTAGGGCTAGCCAGTCTATGCAACAACGACAACCACGACAACAACGACAACAACGACAACAACGACAACAACAACAACAACAACAACAACAACAACAACAAAATATATCTTTTTGGCGATGGTGCCATCGTGAGAATAAAGAATTCAAACAACAACAACAACAGCAGCAGCAGCAGCAGCAGCAACAACACAAGTCGACAACACACAGACATCAGATCAGTGTACAGAACAGAAACTTGGGAACAGCTGCAGCAACGATGGCAAACAACAGCTGACATTTTGAGAGGAGCCTTAAGGTTGCACTTCTGCAAACAGGCGAGGACAGGCTTCTACTAAACATCTCTACAAACAATCTACTGTGACCATGTAGGGGGTACAAACAATACAAGTGACTTGGTAACTGTCTGAAGAAGGGTGATCAGATCTACAGCATGAACATGGTACAAGTGAATAGGATACACAGGAATCTGAGCGTTCACACTTCACACAACCATACTTGGAATCCTCCAGTCTGCTGGTTGCGTCCGCCGAGATGTCATCTCCTTGCCGTGACTGACGTGAGTGACGCGGGCTCGGGGTAAAGTCCAGCAGTGTCTCGGGTCTTGCACCAAGACTCTCTGACCGATTGAACAATGTTGATTTCGAGGAAGTAGAATGCGATAGGTCAGCACTACCCGATGGCGCTGAGTAACGGGGGTCGCCTGCTGTCGTGGACTTTGCGTGGGAAGAAAAGTCACTACTGCTGCTGCCATTGGTTTTTGGCTTCTGTGGGTTCTTTGGTGAATGAGAGTTGCCGGTTGCAGTGCCAGCATAGCGGAATGAGTTGTGCACACTGACGTTGCCAAGGTTGATCACGAGCATGTCACGCGAACTGGCCGAGCGTGGCAGCAGCGCCACGGGGTTGCTCGTTTCAATGTCCAGTAGTATGCGGCCAGAGCGCGTTGGTCCATTGTACACCTGTGGCATGCACACAATTATAACACACACACACACATACATACATGTACGGTCAAGGCACGCACGCATACACACACATACACACATACGAACAGCGTGGAAAAATATGAACCAAACGTGTTCGTTCCCTATATCAAATTAATAGTTCCTAGTAAATAGGACAAAGCTTGAACAGAACTGTGAATTCAATACTACCCATGTGCGGAGGGGGGGGGGGGGGGGTACTGAAGTAGAACTCACCAAGGTACCAGCAGCATTGGCACGCATCCGTGGTAAAGCATCCATTGACTGCTCACAGAAACACACACACACACACACACACACACACACACACACACACACACACACACACACACACACACACACACACACACACACACACACACACACACACATATACACACGAGAGGCCACACACAAACGCACACACACACACACGCCCAGAAGTAGAGAAAACCATGGCATAGCAATGTTGAGCTGCTTGTCGGTAATCTGACTGGAAAGACCATTCATTCACAAGTGAACGTAACAATACGTGTCATGTAGGGACCTTTTCCAAATACAACGGAAATTAACAAGATACTTTGGCACTGGATACGAGGGAAACTGGTCCAAAGAAATCAAGAAATGAGAAACACTTTGCCAGAAAAGCAAACCAGACCCCTGAGCCTTTCTATGCACACCCGCAGGAGACACTACTGGTAGTGCATACTGCATACACACAGCCTCTTCAATCGCCCTCTCAGTCTCCACCCCCTGACACACACAGACTGTACATAGCCGGGTACAGTGTACCCAGTACTACCCACTGACCTGGGTGAAATGCCCCCCCCCCCCCCCCCCCAACACACACACACATGCACAGTACATACCAGGGTACAGTGTACCCACTGACCTGGGTGAAATGCTGGATGAAAGCGACAAGCTCCATTTGAAAGCGCTTGGTGTGCACATAGCGTACCGACGCCATTCTCAGGTGCACTTTCATGTCAAAGTCGCGTAAGTTCTGCCAGTCTGGAGGGCCATATCTACGCATACACACAAGGAGAAAGTACACACCAAGTAGGTGGAAAGTTTGGTTAAACACGACTGACAACCACCTCACCAACCTTGCCAATCCAGAATAATGTGCTGGTTTCCGTTGTGCTCTCACAAACACTATGGGTGGACATCAAGTACTTTAAAACAGCATAGTAGAAGATGCTTGAAATGCCTAGAACAACCAACGTACAAGGTGATGCCATCACCCACCAAACCATAATACCACTTTCAAGATGGGTAAAACAATCTACTCCCTCTAATGATCTCCATAAATCCCACCCCATGGACACAGTGTAGGGAATCGCCCTTCAGGCCATGTAGCACCGGGGCACTTTGTTTCGCTTGCCAATGATGTGATTCACACCCATACAACATAATGCAGTCACTAATTGGCAGTCAGATAGGTACACTCACTTGAAGACCTCGAATACCAGAGCTTCATTGCCAATAGTGGTGAACCTGCACAATACAAAGAGAAAGAAAAACAAAACAATGACGCACTGTCAAGCAAAGAACAGCAGCTGCAGTAATCATATGACACCGACAACACGGAGCAAAGCTAAGACAGATTCACAACCTTTCCCAAAGAGGATGTTCACAGCAAGGTTCCAGGGGGCAGCATAGGCAGACAGGACGTGCAGAACAGGCTCTCACACTGCGCATGTGATGCTGGTGACCACCCCACAGCCGGTACGTGACTGAAACACTAAAGCCTCGAGAGCGAACAGACAGGCACACCCTTGCCATGATGGGCAAATTAATGCACACATGGCTACTCATTTCACTTTTCTCTGTACAGTGCCTCAAGAGTAAACCCTTTATGCATGCCATATTACCGTAGCAGCACACCCAGGTACAAGCCGCAAAATGATGCACACATGGCCACTGATCTCACCTTTCTCTGTAGAGTGCTCCGGCAGGGGTCAAGTCGGTCAGTGAGACTGTCTTCAGACTACCTTTCACTGACATATTGCCATTCTCCAGTAGCAAGTGCACGTCCAGGCCACCGACGCACGCCTTGGCTAGCGCGCCTGTTGGCTTGTTCAGCGTCAACGACAGGCTGTGCACGCGCACTTGAATGTCCGACGTCGGCTCTCGCTGCTGTGGCACCGATGACTGCCCAGTGCCCTGTTGGTTCTGCTGCAGAGGTGGCTGCTCATCCTGCCCGGGTCGTCCACCCGCACTGGCTGATGATGGTGAGCTATCTGCAGCTGCATCTGCTGATGTCTGCCCCTCCATACCCGGCTGCTGCTCTTGCTGGTCGGGACTCGTAGGCATGGAGAAATCCGGCGACGTTGGTGAAGACGGCAGACGTGTGCTCTGAGCCGACGATGCAGGTTTCGGTTCGCCGATACCGAAGAAGTCCAGCACACCTACCCATGTCTGTTGATTGACGGTGGTATCCAAGGAGTTGAAGTCAACATCTACAAACCGATCCACCTGCACACACACAATGGAACAAACCAACACGAACAAACAAGGTTTAAAAACCTTTATAAAATCATGGATGTACATCACCTATTCCACAAGCAGTCGCCAAAAAGACTGACAGAAGGTTGCAGAAGTGTTGGCAAAAGAACAGACACGGCGAACACACGGTGGACACACACACATATACATGTCCAATGCCAGTGAGACTTACCCCATTGAACTCGGAGAAGAAGGTGGGTGCATTCTTATCGACCAGGCGGACCTTGACCTGCACCAGCGTCTCATCGCCAGCAGTACTGGCAGCATTGCGCGACGACGACGATGGCGTTGCTGCCGCACCGTCCGCAAAGTCGTCCTGGTACACCGGACCATCGCATACGTCATGGTCACTCACCACAGCCGCTGCTGCTACACCCGCCACTGTTGGCGGCATGGAGTTGTGTCGCTGGATGGCTGGCGTGGAAGACCTCGGCAAGGGCACACCGCCACTGCTACCTGCGGCCGGCAGTGAGAAGGCATCGACAAGCGGGACTACGGCGGAGAGTCGCGGGATACTGCTAGCAGCAGCACTGCCCGGGAACATGGAGTACACACCACGCGTCTTGTGAGTGGGCACACCACCGCTACTGTGAGCCGAAGACACCGACTTCAAGCTGGCTGACGACATCAGAAAGCGGTGCTTGGAGTCGTGCTTTTCAAGCAGATCCTCGACTAGCAGTGAGCGCAGCGAGATGTCCAGATGTGTCTGGAACTGCTGCCAACGCACTGCCTGCATCAGGAAGTCGTGCAGAGAGATATCGGCCAGGCCTTGCTCCCCGCTGTGCAGCTCAGTGCGCAGTTGTAACAGCAAGATGGGCACGTGACACTGGATATGGAACTGTGGGCCCCTCATCCTCAGAGTCGCTACGATTGCCTGGCCCACTGCCGCTGCCAGCGCTGGTGGAGGGTGACGGCATGAAGATCATGCCATCCTCACGTCGCCGCAGCGGATGGTGTTGAGGGTGAGAGGGCTGCTTCGACGCTGCTGCTGCTGCTGGCTTCTCCGGGGCTGAGTCGGTCTCACCCGGGGCTGGTTTGTTACCGCCTACAGCATCTAGAGTGGCGGTCACTTGGCGGAACACTGACTTAGAGATACTGACCCGCAGTGCCCCCACCACCTTCACATCACCATACAAGCGCTGCACCGCATCACCGTCGGAGAACGTTGTCTCGAGCGGCGAGTCGATGAGAGCCGCCACCTCGGTGTCGTGCAGTATGTGTGATATGGCGCCGTGCGGGTTTGCGTTCGTGCAGAAGTATGGCGGCATGGACGTGGAGACATGCGGTTGCCTGTACCAGTCTTCCATCTTGGCCACGTCCAGCTGCAACGCGGCCAGGTGAATGTTGCGCACTTGGATGTGCCGCCGCTCCACCGTCTCGGGTATGTGCAGCGCCTTCTCCAGACCTCTGGCCATGTCCAGCTGTGGTAGTGTGACCGTCTCAAAGGAATTATGCATCGACATGCTGCCTAGATTGGCTACGATGACACGGCCATCGCTGTTCGACTGCGGTATGGCGATGACTGGACTCTCCATTGAGATCTGCAGTTTCAAACCCTCCCTGCTTGCGATGAGAGTGCGATGCTCTGGATCATCATCAAGGTAGTGGCCACCACGGACACCAGCATCCGTCTCGTCCATGTCCGGCTCAAGGTTGGCTTGAGACGCACCCATGAACGAGGAGGACAGCATGTCTATGCGCTCCGCAAGGGTCTTGGTGCTGTGCCCGACCACTCCGAGTGCTACGCCTTTAGCTGCCTGCTGCACAATACTGGCCAGATGCTGCTGAAACGTAGCTGCGCACCTCTTCAGTGTGTCGAGGAACAGCGGCGAGTGCAAGTATCGCATGGAAGCCAGCCGCACGGTCAGTGCTGTCTCGGCCTCGTTGGAATCCGCAGAGCCAGCCCGGTGCGCGGCGGCAGGATCTGTCTTGCGCCAAGAGAAGTTCAGAGCGTCTGCCTCAGCTCCGGCATACTCATCCAGGAGAGTGCTCATTCCAAGAGATATTGAGGTGGATGTGCCCACACTAAAGACCTGTCAGTTACACATACACATACACAGAGAAGAGAGAGAGAGAGAGAGAGAGAGAGAGAGAGAGAGAGAGAGAGAGAGAGAGAGAGAGAGAGAGAGAGAGAGAGAGGGAGGGAGGGAGGGAGGGAGGGAGGGAGGGAGGGAGGGAGGGAGGGAGGGAGGGAGGGAGGGAGGGAGGGAGGGAGGGAGGGAGGGAGAGAGACAGACAGACAGAGAGAGAGAGAGAGAGAGAGAGAGAGAGAGAGAGAGAGAGAGAGAGAGAGAGAGAGAGAGAGAGAGAGAGAGAGAGAGAGAGAGAGAGAGAGAGAGAGAGAGAGAGAGAGAGAGAGAGAGAGAGAGAGAGAGAGAGAGAGAGAGAGAGAGACAGAGAGAGAGACAGAGAGAGAGAGACAGAGACAGAGAGAGACAGAGAGAGAGACAGAGAGAGAGAGAGAGAGAGAGAGAGAGAGAGAGAGAGAGAGAGAGAGAGAGAGAGAGAGAGAGAGAGAGAGAGAGAGAGAGAGAGAGAGAGAGAGAGAGAGAGAGAGAGAGAGAGAGAGAGAGAGAGAGAGAGAGAGAGAGAGAGAGAGAGAGAGAGAGAGAGAGAGAGAGAGAGAGAGAGAGAGAGAGAGAGAGAGAGAGAGAGAGAGAGAGAGAGAGAGAGAGAGAGAGAGAGAGAGAGAGAGAGAGAGAGAGAGAGAGAGAGAGAGAGAGAGAGAGAGAGAGAGAGAGAGAGCACACATGGAATATACAACATGAATGAATGAATCACAGCATCCGCCTGCAGATAAGTGTTCATGACAAGAAGCAAAACGCTCAAACAGATAGAGAACGATTGCCAAAGTAAATAGTATAGTTCCACGCTAGTTATGGAAGCTATGCACACACGAGCACCTTGCAGCTACAAGCACATTGTGATTCAAACGATTCAATGCAGATCCGCACTTTAATATTAACGCCTACATGCCTTCAGCCTGGAGTTACATCTCGAACTGGTGATAGATGACAGTGAAAGATAAGCCTGGAAGTATCAGTAACAGCTTGTTGCTGAATGTACACAAAATCTGTTCGATCAACGAATAGTCCTAAGATGCAAAATGCATACATATAATGTCTGTACATATGTAGTCAAGCACCTATACGTGTGAAAACCAATACACACACGCACGCACGCACGCACGCACGCACACACACACACACACACACACACACATACACACACATACCTGTTGGTAGAGGCGTCCTTCAGGTGTGAGATCAGTAACGCACACACCGCCAATAACACCGTTCACCTCCAGTTCGGCACTGAACGAGCCCATAATGCGCGCTCCGTGCAGTACAATGCGTGCAACCTGTGGAGATGGCCCATCGCTGGATGCTACCGGAGGAGCAGTGTACACACCAGTTGGCGATGTCGCACTGCTACCTGGCAATGACGACGCTGGTAACGACTGGGTCGATGCCGGGGACGTTGCCTGGCGGCCAGACACGTTGCGGAAGTGCTGTTCTCTCCGCTGCTTCAGGTCGGCACGACCGCGCACCACCACTATACTGACCTGTTTGGCTGATGCGGTGATGTCAGTTTTGCTCGGCTGCACACAGCACACATTAACACATAGCACAACAGCACACAGCACACAGCAAACAGACATTACTCGAACAATTTCAAAGCGACTACACCGTTTTTCTGGACACACAAATTCGGCTAATCAGTCATCGAGTCGCTGACAAGTAGCTTCTAACACCTGCAACGGTGAACAATAACAATGACGACCACAGCACCAAACAGTGGTGTTCTATGTGTTAATGTAAGTCTCAAACTCCATCCCACTTACTCAACAGTCAAGCAATGAGAAGAGAAAAGGTGCACAAACATAAAAAGAGTAAACACACACACACACACACACACACACACATGTACATGTAAAACAAGATGACGTACCGTTCCTGATTGCGTCACCATGAACGGAGCTGCAGATGGCTCAGCAGACACACCCGTCGGTGATGAAGGAAGAGAGTCCTGGGGCAAGGCACGCTTGGAGAAGCTGATCAACTCAGCTATCGTCTCTTGATTAGCTGGAGAGGGCAGAGGTAGGGGACGGCAACGTGAATAGCTTATCCGAGGACTCGCCAGACCAAGCAGAATGACAGCAGTCCAGTAACACAGAACTTGTGAGGATCACTACACGTGTGCACACTTCACTGACCTCACTACACAACTTTCACATTCCTATGAATGTTACAGGAGGTGCGTGCGTGTTTGCATGACGTGTGTGTGTGTGTGTGTGCGCGTGTGTGTGCTTTGCTGCTTGAAAATATTCTGCACACGTCGTATATACGGTGTGCGTAAAATCTACAAAGACCACCCCTTTACACGCACCTAACACACATCTAGAGCTCGGGCAGAGACAACAAATGTCAAACGTATATATCCTCACCAATGATATTCAGGTCACTGAAGTTCAATGTGATGACATTGAGGGGGCCCTCGCCTTCACGTCCCGGGTAGTTGGCATCAAACTGACTAGCTTCCAGAGTCATCAGGGCATCAGTGCCGGAATTAGCTATACCCTCCATTGACACCAGGTCCTCAAGAGTAACTATGGATTTGGACCACAACAGGGATTCGTCGGACTGGCTCTCAGCTTCTGTAACAAAAGACATAAAAAGGAATGCCATGTTATAACGTATAAATCCATCCAGGATAGTAGCTACAATGTTACATGGTGTGTCTATTCACCACTAGGCAATACGCTGTGGTGTAATAAAGGCTGCCCTTACGGGAGGCATGCTGTAGACTCCGGCTTCAGAAGGTGACAGGAGCCAACAACAGCACTACAAGAAGAAAATACAGAATGCTACCTCCCACTTCATGTGCATCAGCACAGTGCAGACTGTTCCTGACCCCTCAATTGGATGCGAGTATGAAATACTCAAGTACCTTTTTAAAAGAGTACTGAAAGTTAGACCCCTCCCCACGACAACCTGGGTGAAAAAATCACCTTGAGAACGTTTCATTCCGAGCAGGCAAAAATAAAACGAGAAGTTGGATGGTGGGCCAGGGAAAGAAACAAACAGAGAGTCAGCAAGCAGCAAGTGAGAGGATAAACTGTATCAGACAAACACACAATGAAAACAAAAAGAGAAGAGGAGAAAGACATTGGCAACAAGCGGCAAGTACCTTGTGTCGAGAGAGGGGAGTCGTGCGGGTTTCTGAAGCAGCACGAAGTCGTCTTAGACGCCACCAGTAACTCATAGTCACTGCCAAACTTTTGCAAAGCATCCACCAGTAGCAACTCATGAAGAACAACTGACAATGAGGATTCAAACGGCCGCATGATCACCGCGGCGCTAAGATTTTTGAGTTGCAGCTCCGTGATGCTATGGCCTGCAACAACACATAGCAAAGCCAAGCCAATGAAGAAAGAGAGAGAGCAACACACAAGAGAACCAACTCTACAGCTATGACAAACCTTCATCGTGTTGACTAAATGAAATACAAGAGTATTGCAGGCGCGCCGGAACCGGTCCAGTTGGTCAGGTCATCACCGGACCAACTTGTTGGGCACCAACACATGTTTACTGCTGAGGATGTTATGTGTAGCCACTAACTTATATCATACACAAACTGTATGAAAGTCATGTGACTACCCTCCATATCATACACTAACTGTATGAAAGGCTATGGTATGGCCGCACCAATCAAAAACTGCCTCCGGCGGTCCTGTATTGGAATGGGGTGAGACCTGGGTACACACCTGCGAGCAGAGTACGAGGAATAACATCACCATGGAAAACACGCTGAAAGCACTGCTCACCTCTGCTATTCAATCCGACCGACACTGCTCCGACAGAGAAGTGTATGACTAGCTTGCGCAGATCCACTTCATCCTCCATCTTTGCAGACACGCTGGGTTCCATACTGGTCATTCCTTGCATGCCTTCCACGGACACGTCACCGAACGAGACACCAATGGGAGCAGTTCCTTTGGCCTTCTTTGGCAACCTGTGAAACAATGTAGACCCAGCAAGCACCGCAATTGAACAGTCCCGGTCACTGCTGGCAAGCACTATAGTGGGTGAGTGGGTAAACCCTGTCTACTGGCAAAGCACTATAGTGGGCGAGTGGGTAAACCCTGTCTACTGGCAAGCACTATAGTGGGCGAGTGGGTAAACCCTGTCTACTGGCAAAGCACTATAGTGGGCGAGTGGGTAAACCCTGTCTACTGGCAAAGCACTATAGTGGGTGAGTGGGTAAACCTTGTCTACTGGCAAAGCACTATAGTGGGCGAGTGCCCGAGTGGGTTAACCTTGTCTATTGGGTGCCATTATGATCCAAACACGTGGCATTTTTAAACATCTAGGGAGATGCTGGAGGTTTTCACACTGTATCGCAATTCATACGGATATGAATGCAAAGTATCCGTGCTGCGCATTCCAACTCAGGCAGACACAGAAAGTACATGTCACAGTGTATAGCTCCTCAGACCGCCAGAGCACAATGCCAATGAAAACTGTATTTGTTTTCATACAACCAAGCAACCCACCACCACACTCCATTATTCACCCCAGTGTCTGGAGGTATGTGGATTTTGCATAGAAAAAGCACCTTGCAACGCAACTGCATCACCAGTATTCACTACATCCATCAAAAAAGGCCATCTTTTGAATCTTTATCTACGCATGGGATACCATATTGGAAAAATCACACATCTGTCGGATCATAACGAGACTCTGTACAGCCAAGACAACAAGCATGTCACTCACTTCTTTCGCTTGCTTGGAGACGTGGGGTAGAATGTTGCATTAGGTGACAGGGAAGTGAATGCAGGCGGGGATTGTGGTGACTGTAGTGACTCGTCCTCGCTGTCAAAGCCATCCGTAACTGCAACACAAAGAGCACACGATCACCCATCAAAGCCATTTAGCAACAGCAGAGGACGAACATAGCATGCATAAGAATACACCTAACTCTCAATTCTAGAGAACACAGCGAGGATAGGGCTGTTGTAAAATTATTCATGTCATCATACACAAGTGTGTGCGTGTGTGTGTGTGTGTGTGTTGGGGGGGGGGGGGGGGCAACAGTGGGTGACATAGTCATTGAAGGGATACCCAGTCTCATTTTCGCTGCGTTCAGTTATGTAGTGAGTGTGTCCTTGGACTGTCATGCAATGAGCACACAAACAAACAATGCACGGCCATGACACATACATGTACAGGGAGAAACAAAGCACAGGCATGATGGACGTACAGGGAGACGGTGCCGGTGTAGGATGTGCACTCGGAATGGAGGACACCGACTCCGGTACGCTACTACTGCGCCTCTTCTGGCTCAGGTTCTTCATGCAGGAGTGCAGCGCGGCGATCTTCTGCTCGTCCACATGCAGCTGCAGCGTGGGAAGCTTGGCAGATACTGCAGCTCCGGGCAGACGACGGTCGCAATGCTGCGAGACACGTCGATGCATCTGCACATCGATGGTGAAGCGATCGACCACGTGCAGGCTGCTGTGCTGCAGGCTGTGCGCATCTTGCCACTCGTCGTGCCGATGGCCGACCATCACCTGCAGATCAGACAGGTTCACCAGGTACTTGTCGTACAGCCGGTCCACTGAGCGTGACTGCTGTGGAGCTGAGCCAGCTAGCGGGAAAGCCGGCGAGTACGGGGCGCTGTTTGAATCCACAGGCACTGCTGCCAGGCCTGGCAAGTCGTGTAGTGCTGTCACAAAGAGGTCACTGTCAAAACCAGCATCAGTTTCCGTTTCCGAGTCGGGTGGGGTTGACATTGGAGTTGCAAAGGCACTGGCATCATCATCCCAACCATCATCATCTAAGAGGGCACACACACACACACGCACGCACACACACACACACACGCACGCACGCACGCACGCACGCACGCACACACACACACACACACACACACACATAGCAAGATAAATATCAAGAAAACCCATAAGCACAATCGGGTCCTGCTGGTGCCGCAGAAGAAAACTCCTGTGTCTGAAACCGCCATGCCAGTTCCACCGTACAGCAGTTTGTCTGTTCAAAACATTCCGTGGAAGGCGCAGCAGCATCCTGGCAAATACATCTGCTGTATTTGTATACCATAACATGTTAGCCACACAGCATCACAATTGGGGCAGCAACTACATCAATCAAACCATTGTGCTCCAGCTGCAGCAACTCCAGCAAAACTACCCAATTGAATTTACACTAAGGTTTAGCATGCAGCTTATCGGAACCTGCGTGACATGCACTGTGCAGAATCTCTGCTGATATACTCTACATCCATGCCCACCCACCAATAGATACAGACAAATAATCGAGCCAAGCAGGGATAATCCACTAGTAATCCTAGCTGGTGCTGCAGGACAACACGAGCAGTACAGTACAAACAGTACAGGCTACTACAGCATAAGCAGTACAGCATAAACAGTAGTGCCAGTACACTACACAGCACAACATAAGCAGTACACTGCACAGCACAAGTAGTACAGTCCAAGCAGGACAGCATCGGCAAAACACAAAACAAAAGGCCCGCTCACCAGAGTCAGAGAAGTCCACTGTTGCCACTACGGTTTTCTCAACGGCTTCGGTGGCCAGTGTCTCCAACTTCAGGTGACCTAGGTCCACCACGACCTGTGCATGGGAATTCACAACACACAAAGGAGCGCTCTCTGACTTTGAATGCAGAACAAGCAGCTTAGAGCCTTGCTAACACCAGCACGTTCATCAAGAGGTAAAAGAGACTAGGACTGCAAGATACTAGGAGTGGATGGCCACCACCCAGCCTTAGGGTCTCTGGGATGGAAAGGCAAGCAAGGAATTTTAGCATTGATGCGTAACAGCACTCAAGCATCAAGCCCCAAATGAAGCACATCCATACCATTGGTGCTTTCTCATCAGTCAGACTCTCAGGAATTATAACTTGCGGCGCGGCTACATCAAAGTCTAATGACCAGCGCTGAATACTTTTCTGCAGTGGGCAAGAAGAGCAGGAAGAACAACACACATCACAATGTAGACTACACTGCACCACAGCCAGCACACAGCAATGCAAACTGAATAACAGTCGATGAGATGAACAGACAACGACAGACTACAGTATGAGATTAGAAAGCCGAGCTGCATTAGTGAGCTGAGCCAGTAGTTCTAGGCAGTGAGTACCTCTAGAAATACAGTAAAACCTGGTGTAAGCGACCTCTGTGTTTAGCGACCACCTGCTCATAACGACCGCTTTTCCATGCACCGACAGTTCTACACATGGGACCTGGTTCTAAAGATCACCTGGCTTTAACGACCGCTTTTGCTTGCACCGTGGGGTGGTCGCTTAAACCAGGTTTTACTGCCAAACTTGCCACGCCGTTCAATGTGCTTACCGTTTCAGGAATCGAGATCAATCCATCCAGCGTGTTTTGCAGACCGGCTTTCGTCTCGTCCTTCCACTGCTCGTAGCGACGTCTGGCAGCCGCAGAGAGCTGGCTGGGCTGTGCTGTGCTGGGGAACGAGGCATATTGAGCTGCTGATGTGCCAGCACCACCGCCGGCTGTGGGCGGGGTGAAGAACTGAGTGATGGAGTGCACGGCGGTGGGGTGGTACACAATGTCCAACGGGCGACATTCAACTTTAAGCCTATGCACACACACAGTCACACGCAAACGTGCACAAAAGCAAATGTGCACATAATACAACTTGTCAACACCCTCAACCAATGAATACTAGAAGTCAAGACTAATATTTAAAATAACTTTAATAGTAGACAATGTCCAAGGATCGGCATTCAACTGTAAGCCTACGTACACACACGCACAAATGTGCACATAATACTACTTTTCAATACCCTCAACTAATGAATACTAGAAGTCAAGACTAATAACTTCAATAGTAACCAATGTCCATACAAGCAAAGACAGGGAAAAAAATAGAAACATCAAAAATGATGTGGAGCGCCATGTAATATGTACTTGCAGAAAACAATGCAATAGCCAACAAGAGTTATGTGCAAATGCCAAAAGCAAAGTATAACATGCCCGTCGACTGAATGGGTGGTACTGGAGCAAGCTAACCTGCAGTTGGACACCGTGTGTGGAGGGTTCTTCTCGAAATGTACTGAAAAGAGTGGCTTGCTGTCGGCATCGTCATCGCTGCTGCTAGCAACCGAGTACTGCCGTCTGAACTGTGATGGCGCGGGATGATCAGCATCCAGCTTGAGTGCATCACGGTGAACAAACAAAACACAGCACACCACAAAGAGTACAGTTAACCATTAGCCTGTGTTGCTATGGATACAGCTCGATGACATCATTACGCATACAAGGCTACAACAGGTGC
The DNA here is from genome assembly GCF_964019385.1 of Sycon ciliatum. NCBI lineage: Eukaryota > Metazoa > Porifera > Calcarea > Leucosolenida > Sycettidae > Sycon > Sycon ciliatum. The sequence continues at coordinate 5,172,042 of NC_088644.1, forward strand.
GATGTGTAGTGGAATTTAGCACATTGTCGCCTTGATGTACAACATGCATAAAGTACTATTTTGAGGACCTTGCATTATTTAGGGCTGAAATGGTTAATACAAAAACACCGATTACTGTATTTAACCGCTAGGGCCAAACAAACGGATAACCGTTTGATCAATGATTACAAAGTAGGGATGAAACGATTATACCAAGAGTACATGAAAACCAGAGTGTGCAGCTCGGATGGGTTGCTGTCACGGCGAAATTCCGTGATTACATCATTTTAGTGATGTAGTGCGTACAAGCAGGATTCAAGCAGGTCTCAAGCAGGTCTGTTTCTGCACAACTGCAGCTCAGTTGTACGCACTACACCATTTCCCGCCTCAGATCTGGGCCAAATATGATGTAATCACGGAATTTCGCCGTGACAGACACCCATAGCAGAAAAGGCCCCAAGCTGCACACTCTGGTTTTCATGTACTCTTGATTATACCAATTACTCGGTAAGCGATCGATAATTCCTGATCAATCAAGTAATCGTTACGTTAAAGATTACTCGTTAGGGATTTTGAGTCCAAAAAGTACTGAAAGCCCTCGTTTTTGTGAAGTTTGAATCAGTTTCCACTGTGAGTACGCAGTTGCCAGGGGCATGGTGCATATTCTGAGGTTAAATTGACTTTATAACTGCAATGGTTCTGACCTACCCTGTCACTAATGCAAAATTTTGGTATTATGAAGGCCTAGCTTTTGGAAACAGAGTATTTTTGCACAAAATTCTGACACTGTTTGCTATTATTATTATTATTATTATTTTGCTTGTTCGCGTTGGCATCAACCTGCATAAAGCAGGTATATAGCCTTCGCTTAAGCTGCCATAAAAAAGAAAGCTCATCCTAAGCGAGAGGGCTAGAGGGAAATCTAACGATAACGATAACGAGATACAGAATACAAAGAAATCCAATGAGTTCAACGTACAATTCAAAACAAGAAAGAAAGGAAAGAAAAACAGAGCCGAATCTACCGATTGATCCATCAATCGACAAAGGGGACTAATCCGTTAGTGTTGCAAAGTAGAAGCTGATTATAGTTGCAGATCTCCAGGCCAGGGCCAGCATATTGCCGATTCTGGATAGGTCTCCGCAGCATTTGATGTGGTAATTATCATAATGTTTGATAAAATTGTTAGAGTATCTAGTATCTAGAGTACCGAGTATCTAGTATCTAGAGTGTCTAGTGTAATTGTATCCGTTATTATTGTTAAGGGTATTAAGGGTATTAAGGGTATCACTGTTTGCTAACGATTAAAATCGATTAATCGATCGTTAAGCTAAAGGGTAATCGATAGGTGAAAATCCACTACCGTTTCAGCCCTATTACAAAGTGATTTTCCGAACATTCGCACAAGAAACGAAAAGTCGCAAACCCAAGGTGACAATTGCCGTGATGTACAGAAGTTGCTTGCTGCTGGGTGACGGTTAGTTGGTCACTTCAAGCATTCCAATCAAGCAATGGAGAAGCTGGTGTACCGTCAGTGGCAATTGGGCGACAACCCCCTCAAACCGATTCAGGACGTTCCCACCTGCTGGAACGCCTCCTTCTTCATGTTGCAGCATCTGCTGAAGCTAAAAGTAGCATTGTGTGCCGTATTCGAAGACTCGAACCAGCATAAGTACTGGCATCTCATGCTGGATGACAGGCAATGGAAGCTGACCGGCCTGTTTGTCAAAATCATGCAGCCCGTGCAGGAAGCAACGGCCATTCTTAGACGGCAGACCTACACGATGTCTTTCCTCGTGCTGCCTGTCGTATGCAACATCACAGCTGGCCTGGCTGCACCTGCAGGTTTCTCAGGCAGCATACAACAATTCCAGAAGGACCTTGCTAATGGAAAAGGTCTGAAGATGTATTTTTCTTGCAAGAGTTGCTCAATGACAATGGTCGGGCTTCGGCCTTTCGCGGATCATCTCGAGAGCAAGCGGCATAAACAAAATGTTGCTGACAGCCGTGCAATGTATATTTGCTCTTGGTAAGTGTGCGTGTGTGTGTGTGTGTGCTTGTCTGCTCCTGCCGAACACGAATTGGCAATGTTCTCTGCAGAGCAGTAGGCCCCCCGGATCATCTCGAGAGCAAGCGGCATAAACAAAATGTTGCTGACAGCCGTGCAATGTATATTTGCTCTTGGTAAGTGTGCGTGTGTGTGTGTGTGTGCTTGTCTGCTCCTGCCGAACACGAATTGGCAATGTTCTCTGCAGAGCAGTAGGCCCCCCGGATCATCTCGAGAGCAAGCGGCATAAAAAAAATGTTGCTGACAGCCGTGCAATGTATATTTGCGCTTGGTAAGTGTGCGTGTGTGTGTGTGTGTGTGTGCTTGTCTGCTCCTGCCGAACACGAATTGGCAATGTTCTCTGCAGAGCAGTAGGCCCCCAATTCAGCACATTCTCTTGCTTGGTGGAAGCTGACTACTGACCGGTTTCCAAGTCTCAGTGTCCTCGCCAAGAAGATCCTCTGCTTGACTGCCACGTCTATTCCGTCAGAGCGAGTGTTTTCTGCGTGTGGCATTCTGGTGAACACGCTTCGTAGCTCGCTCAATCCAGAGACTGTTGATGCCATGGTGTTCTTATCGATGGGTGTGTGCGAGTGACAAAGAGTTCTGCTATTGCGAAGCGCATAGCAGATCATCTAGGGTCTGAAAGACCCAACACCAGCAACCCTGTTTCACAGGCTACTCTAGACCACGCCAGTGCTTCAGCAGCAGCTGCAGGAGCTGCTGCCTCGCCCCCAGTACCAACAACTACCAGTCGTGCCATGCCGCAGTTATCTGCCCAAACATTGGCGTTGTACCGCCGGAGGCGTGAGAATGGATATGATCTGCCCGATCCACAGTACCAGCAGTGGCTGCAAGCGGTCTCATCCAGCAATAACCAAGCAACGCAAGATGCTCACTGACTGCATCATAGGCCATTGAGTTGTACATTGATATACACATATGTACATACTCACAATATACAAGCAAATATGTAAATAACACAATTCAGTGGAGACTGTGGCGTGTTCTATTAGAGAGGTTCCGGGTACGATTTTCCGTGCCAAAATCCGTATGCGCTCTACGGATTTTTTTCGAGGCGTGCTCCATACGATTTTTCGGCACGGAAAATCCGTGTGGACTGGCTTTTATACGAACCATGTTTCGTATGGAGATTTTGCGTCATCGGGTGCAGAAAGATTTTTCGCGTACAAATTTGGTACGAGAAACATCAATTTTCGGCGGGAAGATTTGATTTCGGTACAATTTTTCAAAAAAAAGGCATAGCGCGGGAATGTGACGTGTTTGCGATCGTAACCTAGGAAATGACGGCAAACACATTAGTTCCGTACTCCGGAACATTTCACTGCTCGAAAACGACGTATAAAAAATCCGTTGCGCCTCTACGGATTTTAGCACGAAAAATCGTACTCCGGAACCTCTCTATTATCTGGGATTGGCCTATAGTAAATGCTTCTCGCCCTACATAGTCATAGTGAAGCTTGAATGAAGTCATAAACTCATTTTGGCAACAATGCTGAATCTGACTTTCAATTTGAATATGCAAAATCCGTCACAAATGTTGTTTCTCATGGAGAAACGAGATGGTAAACATCAAAATTCTTGTTTGTAGAGCCTTCCTAGGGCCTTGAAGAGCAGATATTGACCATGAAATGGATCATGTTATTGTCTCGATTCTCCGCTATTCGAGCAAGTCTAAAGCCCGGTCTGCTGAAATACGCGTTTTGCCAAATAACATTGTGGGCTACCTTGGCCCCTCACAGTGATCTGGCCATGTGTAGTGGACATTTCCCAAAGGAGACACTATTGTCGGCCCCTCCATACCCACTTTCAGGATTTTCGAAGTCTTACCAGCTGGAATTTGACACCTTCAGTGAGAAATTATTGAATTTTTGCCAAAAACATAGGCACAAAAACACCCCCATAGCTCGGGAACCAATTAATAGACCTATCCTTGAAAAAGCCCAGACCAGTTCTTTACAAAAAGGTGTCTGGCCATCCGAAAACACACAGTTCAGATCGATTTACCTTTTTTTTGTTCCCTCTTCGGGGTAGAGCCACCTTAAAATGTCTTTCCATAGTGCCGTGATTACTCCTGCAGTATTTCGTGTTATGCAAGTAGTGTTCATCGACTTCACGTTTTAGAGGCTCCATTCAATAGCCTGCAGAACTCATGTTCTGAACATTCATCACATGTCATCTCTTTGCTTCCTTTCTATCCCCTTGTTCTAATTTCCTCTCCGTCACTTTCTACTGTCTTCACCATTGCACTTAGCGCTAAGTGTAATGTGTATCGCTTCTGGATGCTGTGCAATCTGCTTCTGATAGAGCTGCTTGGCTCAGAATTGTCAACAGATGTGTTGACCTCATGCAATGAGTGATATGCGAACTGTCATTATTATTATTATTATGACTTCATTTCCGTTATGTACTGCACTTACTGTTTCTTTATCTAATTGGATATTTTGATTCTGTTTCAGTTGTATCCTACCGTGGGGATTGCTTCCTGATGAATGCCACAAGAAAACGTTAAGAAAACGTTTCAACCCTATCTGATCTGTTGCCCTGTAACTACTGATGGGCACGTTCATATTTTTCCATTTCCATAAAATTTCTTGGTTTCAGATAATTGGGTGACATGCCAGTTGAATGGGTTCTATATAGGTTATGCAATCACATAATCAGTTGAGATGCCTTGGTAAAGTCGTGGCACAGCGATGCACTAGCTCAAATGAAACTGCCGACTCACGCTGTGTACTTTGCTCCTATAAGCAAGACCGCTTACTCACGTTGTATACATAGCACCAAGAGTACATATCCAAGAGTGTGCAACTCCTATCTTGAGCTGCGATGGGTTCACCCACGGCGGATTTTTTTATTGCGTCATTCTTGGGCACAGCCTCCCCCCCCCCCCCCCCCCCCCCAGGTAAAATCCCATCCGGTGCGGTCCCGAACTCTGCCTTGTCACACGTGCACATACCTTGGTCTGTGGTGCAATCAAGACGGGGAAGAGAGAGTCCTTGTGCAGATGGTCATAGAGATGCAGAGTTTCAAGTGACAAGTGCATCTTGCTGGCCTGGTTACGAGGACTAAAGTCCAGGTCGAGGTTCACACCAGACAACTGGAACTGTACCGACATAGACTTGTGATCGCCATCAGCATCTCCAGCATCACCAGTGCTGTTCGATGTCCTCCGTCTGCTTGGTACAGAAGAGAAAAGCTCGACTGAAGCGCCTTGCATGCGACAGTGGACACGCAGGAACAGGTTATCTCGTGTCAGCATCGACTCGTCGCTTTTCAACGACTGGATAGCCTTCAACAAGTCGTCCTCTTCCTCTGTGAAGGACAACATTACACAGACACAAGACACAGATACTCAGGCAGGCAGGCAGGCAGGCAGGCAGGCAGGCGGGCGGGCAGGCAGGCAGACAGGCAGGCAGGCAGGCAGACAGGCAGACAGACAGACAGACAGACAGACAGACAGACAGACAGACAGACAGACAGACAGACAGACAGACAGGCAGAAATCCAGAAAAAAACACTGTCCAGCCGTTTTCCCCCACCCACGAAGTACCTGTTACGCTCAGCCTATAGAGCTGTAGCACATCTCCCAAATGACCATACGGGGGCAGCCTAGTTGGTTCCTCCAGTCAACAATCCATGCATGTCATCAATAGGTCACATGACGACAGCCATGTTGGTTCCACTGTCCACGTGTGGTGTACAGTTTATGCATGAATGCAGTCAGATCAGCACGTACCTGCCAGACCCTCAATGGCATTCGATTCTTCACCCGCTGCGTCCACAGCAGACGACCAGCCGCTCCATCCGGAAAGCCAGCCCTGAACCTTTCTCGGAGGTGCTGGAGCAATCTCCTCACTTGTCTCGACCTGTTTGCAAACGGCACAGGAAATTTACACCAAAAGACGAAACAGAACTGCATGAGAAGGATACAGATAGACCGGGGCATGGTGAACATATACGTGTGCTGGGGAAAAAAACAATTCCAGATCGACCTGATAAAAGAAGAAAAAATTGAAGACGCCCGATAAGGGACTTGAACCCTTGACCCTCAGATTAAAAGTCTGATGCTCTACCAACTGAGCTAACCGGGCACCTGCATCATTATTGTAGACCATGGGATAAAATCCAATACTGAAGTATCAGTTTACACTCAGTGCTGCATGCAGCCGGTGAAAGAAGTGGTCCGAGAACTGGTGCTGAGCTAAAGTACCTTGTCTCGTTTCAGACTACGTCGCACCGCGGATCTCAACAGCAACAGCTCTTCCACCGGGCGCTCTCGCTCGATCGCAGCCATATCCTCCTGGACACAACAACACAACGATTATCGATAACCGAAACAGAGCACAGATGGTATGACTAAGAGCAAGAAGCAGTGAACACATTGAACAAGCGATGTATCTCAAAAGCTTCAAAAGAGAGCTCATGAGGCAGACGTGTCAGAAGTGTCAGAAGTATCTTTTGGTATTATGCTTCTGGGAAGGATTCACAAAAACAAACAAACACCGTGGCTCAATGTAACTGCACATATGGCAAGCTGCTTCTATTGTCAAGTGCAAGTGGCAAAATACTGGTATTTTACTACTCCCTGGTGCAAATCAAGCCAACAGGTAAGCAAAGTGCGATTCGGGGCAATGTGCAGTGAGCATGGTGAGTGATCACAACCATATGACCGTAGTACACTGTGTCGCCCTAGCAGAAGTACATGTATTCAAAATCCAACACAATACACTGCATACCATTTCGTCGCACGCAATGGAGTCAGTATCCTGGGCCCATTTCCTGTAGAGACGGGCATAGATGACGTTCTCGTGCAGGCAGTTCAGGACAAACGTACGGCTGGAGTGACGCAGATGCTCGTGAAGGCCAAGTACACCGCCAAAGATAGCATATCTCCACCATGCCCTGCAGCTGTACATTGCAAACAGCAGCAGCAGCAGCAGCGACAGAGGCAGCATACAATATACGTTGCGAATAGAAACAAGCCAACACTGATCAAACAAGTACCTGTCAGAAGTGCACCTATTTCAAAAGCACTGTGATTGACGACTGCAGGAGGACACGGCGTGTCAAGGTGCAGTGGCTTACTAATTTTCCCATTCCACTGTCTGCAGTCATCAACTATTAGGATTCTAAAGACAGTAGTGGCAAGTGAAAGTTGACCAACTTGACACTTGGTTTCCAGGACACTCATAATAAATTATGCATGTCGTGTGTGCACATAAGCATGGACACTGCATGCACCGCACAACTTCTCTCAGCAGAACTCTCACTCGGAAAAGTCAGTACCCAGTTGATCGTAGGCGTCGGTGGCACAGTTCATTGCATGCAAAGTGGTCAACGCATGCATCGTCACATTTGTTAGCACAGTAGATCTATAATCGTACATGCTCCCTGCTATCAGCGTAGGTCTCAAAACATTGCGCCGCACAACCCTGCATAAGCTTACTTTTCACTGACAGGACAGACAGGTCGATGTTTCCGTCGCTGCTGTGCAATGATATGCTGCTGGGTTGTCTCGGCTAGCACCGTACATTGGCGGAACTGTGCACGATTCATCTGCATGTCAATGTGCTCCAGCTCGGCATCTAACTGAACACGCGGTGTGTCCAGCGAACGCAGTGGTGCGGTCGACTTGTTCCGAGTGAAACGTACAGAGCCGCTGAATGGCTTGACAATGTACGAGTGGCACTGTGAAGACATAGGAGTCGAGAACAACACCACAGTACAAACAGCAGCACACCATGTCACCGGCTGGCAGGCATGACGGGAAACTAGGATTTCGAATAAAGACATCCCACAGGGGAAAAAAATGACATTAATTTTATTTACACCATTCCACCATCAATTTTGCAAATGTGCATGTGCATACATATACACATGCACAAACTGGCTCATACGGCCGCGCAAAATGGGCATAAAGCTCACACCCATGAAGGTCTATGCATCTCAGCCTATTCAATTTCGTAGACTACAGGTGCAGAAAATAAAAGGTTAGGCGCGATCACCAGCAATGCTCACCTCTTGGCTAGCAGTCTTCATGCGTTTCTGTCATACATGCAACACAAAAGAGAATACCAGCGAACACGCACACAGTCAAATGTATGCACGTGCACGCACGTACACACGCACGTACACACGCACATACACACACACACACACACACACACACACACACACATGCACACACATGCACACACACACATGCACACACACATGCACACACGCACGCACGCACACACACACGCATGCTCAAGTGCTAAGCAAACATTACATGTATCAACTAACTGGAAACAAGCAAAAACCCAAGAAGCAATGTCCTCATTAGTTCGCGGAACACCATACACACCGTACTATGTTTCTTGACATCAATAATTAGAACAAACTCATAAATTTCCCCAGGTGCACACAGAACCAAGAGAAGTTGATAGCAATGCAAATAGTTACAGTCAATTTCCCCTTCAATCCTCTCCACCTAATGAGTTAGTCACAGTAAAAAGTGCTTAAAAAGAAAAGAAAATACAACGGTGACAAGAACATATCCACTGAATTCCAGAAACAGCCCTCAACGATGTCTGGATTCTATGAGCGTGCACATGCACAGCAAAAAACAACTTCCAATTGCTTGCTTGCACAGCCATGAACTTACCATGAAGTCATCCGTTGACTCGTCTTCCGGGATGGTGGCGTGAACGTCCCAATGCACCCTAAACTTCTCAAGCTCGAGTACCTTGCAAGCTAAATCGGCATCGGTCGTGACGCCCTCGGGTTTCTGGTGAGCAAAGAACAAAGCCATAGGGGTATGAGGATGAAGAAGAAATCTCCCTCTGATCATGACATGGAGAGCTAGACGGGATCTCTGCCCAAACCAAAAGACGTTATCCAGATGACTGATGTCAAAAGTCATGAAAGTACTACCATGTGTACATACTTTATCCATATCTGGGTGATTCACCACCATTTTTGGTTCTTTGCAACCTTTTGTCAGGCCAAAAATGCATGTAGACCAATAAACCAGGATATCCTGGTTCACTCCATTGTGAATGCAATGTATAATGTAGTGTTGCACTGAGCCAGAATCTTGATTAGATGCCTGGCTTCACAACCAGCCGATGACAGTCCAAAACAAAGGATACCTTGTCGGCTGGGTCAGTACTGGCTACTTCTCCGAGGGCAAGTACATGTACATGGCAACTTCAACATGCTGCTAAACTATTAATAATTTAATATGCCAACACACTTCTTAAACATCGGCATAAGTTATCTTCGGACTCAAAGAATGAAGAGTCTGTCTGAGAGAACGATAAGTTGAGAGAGAGAGAGAGAGAGAGAGAGAGAGAGAGAGAGAGAGAGAGAGAGAGAGAGAGAGAGAGAGAGAGAGAGAGAGAGAGAGAGAGAGAGAGAGAGAGAGAGAGAGAGAGCAAGCGAGAAAGAGCTGGCTGGCTTGTCCATGAAGCAACTGGGTAGACAGCACACCACTACATCAGGTAAACTTAAAACACCAACATAGCACAAGTGAATATCTCATTCGATGCACACTCACCCACTCATCGCCAGCATTTTGTGCAGAGAGTTTGTCAATGGTGATGCCGACAGCAAACGTCTGGCCGGGAATTGTGATACTGTCCTCATACCGAATATGAACGTTGGTGGCAAGAAACTGTGAACATAGACCAGACACCAGACACCAATAGACAAGACAATATTATAAATAGAGCACAGCAGTATGTTGCTATCGCATACGTAAGTTATACCTATGCTCAGTAGCTACAGAAGCACAATCCCACTTAGCAAACATACACACAGTAACAGGAATCTAACTCTGCGGATAAAGCGAGAGCATCACACCGACATACATGATACACGAAAAACAAACAAAAAGACACCATTCTGAAGAGATTCAGGCCTATAAATACATTTACCTGAACTTTGTCCAGTATTGCTGAAACCATCGAATAGGCCATAGACTTTGGGGCATCTTCCTTTGTATTCTGCAACCATCAAACATGAGCACAATTCATAGGCATAAAACGCATACAGAATTACAGTCAACCGGGACCAGGATCAGATTCTACAAGGCGATTGAACAGAATAGTACTAGCAAGAGTTGCAATTGCAATCTATTTATTTCCAAAATTTGAGTTGCCTTTTTCTTTGGTTCTCACTTCATGGTTTCACACGACTAGTGTTGTGAATAAACCCGTTCTCAAGTAGCAGCAAGAGTTGCAATGGAATAGTGTTCTCCAAGCAATGATGACACCATTAGGCTCGGATTCGTATGGCATTACAGGGATCTGATATCCTCACCAGCATATCACCGATGCACAGGCCAAATAAATGAAATAAGTTCAAAAAACATCCTTCAGGAGATGTTGTATGGGCTACACTGCATAGGAGTCAAATCCACAACAACATCCCCATGCGTCTTCTAAGCCTTTCCGCTGCTAGGCCGATCTACACTTCGAATACGTTGTCTAAAAAGTTAAAACACTCCCATCCAGGTACACGTCCTGCAATGTTCATCCAGCTATGATATACACAAGGGGATCGCCAATGTGTTAACTCGCCGCCGTGTGCACGCTTACCAGTCGCTGTGCTTCCCAAGCATCCAATGCCTGGAACTTCCCGGCCGTAGCTGCATTCTGTTCAGCACCAGTACCCTATAGCAGTGCATAACACACAGGAGCCGGCACACCACAGAGAAGCACCGGTTGATATTACTCTCACAGCCGATTCACATCTCGGCCCTGGCGCTGATGAGTGATTATCTTGCAAGTGTGCACGTGCTTTTCATGCGTTCTCTTTTCAATGATGACAATGGCACAGATAGAGGCAATGCATGTACAGCGATACAGAGTCTGTGCACATCTCTACAGTACAGGTAGTGCACATGGATGCATTCCACAATACTACACACACGTCCCACCTGCGTTCTAGTGGAAGGTCCAATCAGCACGTAGACGTCGTCTCCTTCCACGGAAAACACACCGCCGTTGGATTGGTACGGTAATCGCAAACGCAGGCAACCAACATACCCTGTTTGGAAAAGGCAAACACACACCAGACATATAGACACCACATCATCACTATGCTGCACAATGCTGAGAAGCACACAAATAGACACACAGAATCCCTGCCGGCCTGGGCAGGCAGCATCCACAAACCAAGGGGCTAAGGTATCACTCACAATTTCATTGGTCAAATAAATTATAGCATTAGCCATTGTACTGCTCAGTACAGTGTCTACTCATGGGCTGGGTCAGCCCGGTCAGCGACCCAGTGGGGGGGGGGGGGGGGGGGGTACTTGGACCCACTTGAGAGAAAATGCCCTGTCACTTGTCACTTGTGACACGGTTAGGACTGTACAAGCAGAGAGCTGTTTTGTACCGTGCATTCATGTACTGATGTAGGAGAATCAGCAGGAGAATCCAGTACAGTGACACACACTGCAAGTTGCAGCGCAGGTCAGCGACCTCTGCTTGCTTCAACGGTTTATTTCCCCGTCCATGCATGCTGACTCTGTCGTAGTGCTAGCTTTTGCACACTAGGCACACATGTACCTGGTTGCGACGTGGCTCAATGGGCCACGCCCGGTACTAGCATACATATGTGCACCCGGTTGCGACCTGATTGAACGGGCAACACCAAGAACAAACGTGCACCCAGTTGTGATGTGGCTAAACGGGCCACACCAGGTATCGTGCACCTGGTTGCGACCTGGCTGAATGGGTCACGCCAGGTAGACATGTGCCTGGCTGGCCTAGTCTCTCAGAGCGGACACTGCCTTTTACTTAGCACACGGCGAGAGCACAAACAATCTTTTAAAGCGGGCAACATACCATCTTTGATCTCGACTGGTAGCTGGAGCTGGCGAAGTGCATCTTTTCGAAACGGGATATTATGCAATTCAATAAACCCTGGAGCAGATACACATGAACAAAACACAATGCCAAAGGGTGGGTTCAGAGAAAGAGACATGAGCAACTCCAGCACCAACTTCAGCTCTTTGAAAGTACCGTAAAGGTCTGTAAATAAGCACCTGCCCTACATAAATACCCCCTTCATCCTCTTGACTCTGTTGAAGTCAAGTTCAGCCCGATGAACATACTGCCCGAAATAAGTACCAATGCGGTTCACACATGAAGCGCGTAGCATGTACATCGACATGAAAATGACATCTCCACTACACACAAGTCAGGTCCGAAAGTTAGCTTGTGCCAGAAAATCAGTACCCTCCAACAACTAGTCGCACGTCCGTGTGAGGGACAACAATACGAACTTAGAAGTTCGTCTAAGTTCGTATTGTTGTCCCTCACGCAGGCGTGCGACTAGTTGTTGGAGGCGACAGCGTTGTGAATAGCTACTGGCTCTCAACGTCTGTTTAGCACAACTCCATGAGCGACTCTGACTCATGCTGCTACCTGGGGCCTCACAAGGTATTTGTCGCGCTGGAAACGAAGCGTCTCTGTAAGTTTGTATCCCTGGTGATGGTTTGGCCTGAAGAGCACTATAAGTGGTGCTTTTTTCAGGCACAATCTTCCTCAGCCTACTCAAGCTCAACTGATAAGGGGTGAATTCCCTGAAACACTGGGTATTGAGCAGGGAGTGGTGCTTTATTACAGGTTTACCGAGCGGAAGGTGCGACGTGCTCCTCGTGTGCTCCGGATGGCAGTCGCGAGTCAGTTAAGTGTCAGGTTTGGCAAGAAGCGTGTGTTCCTCATTGGAACAACCAACTTCCATCACTAATATCGCCGAAATCGCAACTTCTAAGTTCGTATGGTTGGCAATATTGTGCTACTGAATGTAAACCAGCGCTGGTTCACCACTCAACACAACCTAGCGCTGGCACTGTAGAAATTAGCAGAGGTGCCAAATCTCCCCATCAGGCGGGAGATCTCCTGGTTTTTTTGATGTTTTTTTTGTAAACAATAAAACATCTCCCTATCTCCCGACTAGAATTGAAAACCGTCCTACTTGGCACGGGTTGTGTGTCAAGTGTGGTTATCATGCATGTACAGTGGTGCTCTCGTTGGCGTGACTGACATTCTGTTCGTATGCATGATCAAACGTGCTAACAACATAATATGCCCATTTTTACCCCTACATGAGGGCAGATGTGATCGCATAGGATAGCATGCCCATTTTACCCCTACACGTTGAGGGCAGGCGATCTCCCTACTGGCAGTCCAACCTGGAGAAAGATCTCCCTACCACAGACAGACTCAATCTGGAAGCTCTGAATTTGTTGGGATTCAAAAGTGTCCCGTTCCCATGTATCCAATAGTGCAATAACGATACGAGGGTGACAGTAGAACAATACGGATGCAGCAATGGTACAGGGTGAGTATAAATGTGCACACCTCTAAAATCGATGTTGCTACAATACTGTTGCTAGTAGCAGCTACAGTCACTAATCTCACTGGTGGTGGGACAAACAAAATGCCGTCATTGATCCATTGCAGCCCCTTATGACCATGCCGATCGAACTTCTCTACTCACTACAGGCAAGCGCAATGAAACCAGCAAAGAGATTTCAATGAAATATGTAGACTGAGAACAGGGAAACAGGGCAATAGAACTGACCTTTCACAATTCCCATGGACCACTGGTCGGCACTGATATTTTCCAGGTAATCTCCCAAGACAGAGTTTATCACATAAGATGGCAAACTCCCCCATTGGCCAAACAACATCTTGGGAGCGAACACACGTCAGTTATTACAACTTCGTGAAGAGTGAATACAATCAGCGTTCAATCCACCATTGTTGGGCTCCAAAGAGCTGACCCAAGGCAGCTTTTGCAGTAACGAATCGTACTCGGAAGAGTAAACAAGTACAATGCCAGTAGATGGTCGATAATTTCACAACAACCAGAAGTAGTTCAACGTTTGCCTTTCTCTCAGCTCAGCTTGTTGAATTTACTTCTTTGGATTTGGAAAATACTGCCTGCATGTATATGCAGCATACCACTGTACTGTACTATTACCACAGCATAGTTTACACACACAAATCAATCAATGCAATCACGAAAATCATGATCACCGGTATGACGACATCGATATCGTATCTAGTTGACTATGACATCATGTACCCGCACGACCGTCCGCCGTGCATCACTTCGTCTGCACACAGTCGGGCATCAGCTTTAGGCACGTGATGAACACAAACATTGTAGTTCCTGCTGGTGCAAATGCTACACTCTCTTCTTATTCAGTTTTATTTCGACTACTCACTACTACTAGTATGCCCTTGTGGGCTCGCATAGCTCCTTCCTCCTTCGCGATTTGGGGTAGCTGTTCCATCATCGGGTCAGCAGCCAAGGCAGTAGACGACACGTAGTCGTAGATCATATAGACCAATCTGAAATGGCTGATACCAGTGCAGCGGGCAAAAATGGTCCTGAAGCAGTGAGTGAAGAAGCTGCGAAATCATTTGCAACTCTCGATATCAATTCTTCATTGACAGATACAAATGTTGGGGAGTGTGTCTCGGAAATACCTGACCATATCGGCACCCCTACCGCGTATACCGAGGAGGAAATAGCTGTACCGGTTGCGGAGTCGTCAGCCAATGCATCAGGTGCTACTGAAGTCCACCCAGCGCACCACGTGTATAGTCGACAGCCATCCGAAGTGGAACTGGAAAACGCCCAGCAGCTCGTTGAAGCAGTCGACCTATTATTTGGCGGTGGGCAGGAGGAGACATGTGACGATGGCGATAATGATTCTGTCTGTGCTGCGGCTGTAGGTGCAAGTGCAAGTGCACATGCAGCACCACCCGGGTTCTTTCATCAAGAATCTGCTACATTCCAGGATGACCTGGATGAATTGCTTCACAGTGCGGATACTGAGGTAAGTCTCAGGCCAGGCTACGTCACTGCTGCAGTGCTGCATGCACTGGTACATGGTCATGGCCGAACACTGCCCGGCCGTAGTACAGAATGGCAGTACATGTGCAGTACCGCTCAATGAAATCCGATCGAGTCACGCAACGGTATGCGCCGCGCTTTGCGCAGCCCTAGACCTGCAAGCACTGGGCTGAGAAATGGTGCAAGACGCAAACTATTACTTGAGTGACGCGACCGGATTTCATTGAGCAGCACTGACAGTCTGTACATGAGAGAGTGCCACACTGGTCAGCATCAGTGATGGTGCTGATTATATAATAGTGCCGTGATGTGCTGCCGGTGGTCAGTAGAGGGGCCGGAGATTGGATATAATGAGTAACGAGTCGACCTTGCATGTTACGACAAATTGACGGTTTAGCAACAAAATTCTGTTGCCCTAGTCGTTTAGCAAGTCCTTTCCGTACATTTTAGAGCGGGTAACAACCGCGAAAATATCGACAGATCGAATTTACTGTCACTTTTTTGGTGCCCGAAGACCAGAAAATGCATCGAGTATAACGACTTTCCGTTCCCATACACTTCCGCTTGCATCAGGCGGACTGGTATGCATGGAATATGGCTGTGTTGCGTGTGCAGACCTGTGGTTCGCTCCACACGTGCTGCACACCCGCTACACTGCAGAGCAGAAGTACGATATGTATGCCGCAGTGCAGTTGCCGCGCATGGCTTTTGGCGTGAACTATGCATGCCAGACCCATGAGCAGTCATGCACATTTGCAATCCAGATGCATAATATTATGCACATGCACATCTGCAATACATTTCTGTCATTTTGATATACTACATGTGAAGATCGGGTTTAGTGACAGATCAAATATAGTGACATTATAATTATTGTTTTCTCCCGAAGGAGTGTTGTTATATCCTATCTCCACTGCACGAGTAAGTCTTCACCGAAGAGTCATGGGTAAATCAATGGGATCGGGTGACCTGCAGCTGCTATGCATACGTGTGCGGAAGTTGCAGCAAACCGTGACTGCAACTCCTCACCCGAGACAGCCAGATTCCATGTTTCATTGCACAGCATCACACATGTATTTGGCAGGGATGCCGGACATGCTACGGTCACTGCGGCATCCACCGTAACGTTGTGCCACCTCGTTTTGCCCCAGCTAATGTATACGGTGTAATGCTTTGGCTTTTCAGGGGAGAGCGCCATTGGGGGTATTTCCGAAGGATGCCGGACAGTACCACCCTAGTACCCCGAGTGTACCTTCTGACGCTCCATGCCGAGTTGGGTTATACTGGTTCTCATGCATACATCCTGTCCTCAGTACACGCTGCCCCCCCCCCCCCCCCGCGTAAGAGTGCTTCACTCCAAACCATGTGAATTCTGTGTCCATGCTTCTTCAATACACATGCACGTGCGTGTATGCACTGCAGGGGCCCGAGGATGTCTCCTTTGTGGACGATTTGGACTCGGAGGAATGCGCCCGGCTTCAGCAGGAAGAAGCTGAAGTTCTGCAAGCAATCCTTGGAGACGGTCTTACGTTTTGCAGCGACGACCGGCGTTCCTTGCGTGCTCAGCTGTATCTGAACAGGGATGGAGAAAACATTGAGTATGGAGCAATTCTTTTCTTGTAAGTCACCATAACTACTATATACGTAGTGGCACATGCATAATAGTGACATAAATGACACATTGTTGCAATGATGATGATGACTTGCCCATGGACACAATGCACCCTGTGGCTCATAAACCCAGAGATACTCTCGAAAGGCAACTAACTGTCTTGAACCATACTCAGATTTACTTCGATGACCATTCAGAAGAATACAATCACAAGCAGAACTCTGGAAAAACAACAACTGTGCCTACGCTCCAATGAACTATATACCGTATATTCTCTATTATAAGCACAGGTCTCCATTACTAGCACAGTCTCTAATACTAGCACACTGTGAGCACCTTTCGAAACATTATAAGCACGGTCTCTATTATTAGCACGGTCTTGGTGGAAATCAATGCGGCATGCATGATATCTAGCATGTATTTCTTCTTGCCCTGTATGGATGTATTGGTTGAAAAAATATAAGCACGGTCTCCAATATTAGCGCGGTCTCCAATATAAGCACGGGGTAGAGGGGTGTTGAAAAAATATAAGCACGGCGCTTATAATAGAGAACTTTGGCGACCACGCCAGGATCCGAGACCCATGGAGCAGATCGAAGCGAATCTGATCGCGAACGGTCAAGCGTATGGCTACACTGGAGAAAGCCTGCGTGAATATGTAGAGGAGCGGATTCGGAAACATGAGGAGAGAGAGCGGACGCAGAGAGAGCGCGACGCTCGAGCAAAGGAAAGAAAAGGGAGTAGAGACAATGCGGAGCTGCGGCAGAGGGTCACAGAGTTAGAGCAAATCACACAGTCCAGACCCTCTAGAGACGACAGCAGTATCCTGGATAGCAGTGCCATCACGAGGAAGCCAGCCATCAAGATGCCGAAGTTTGATGGCAAACAAACGGTAGAGTCCTACCTCGAGTTATTCGAGGACGTGGCGGCACAAAACGAGTTCAGTGAGGATCAGTATCTGATCAGGTTGCGCGTTGCTGTTGCTGGCAGCAAGCTGGAGAACGCATGCTATGGATGCAGCACGTTTGCGGACGCCAAGCGTGAGCTGCTAACGGCCCATGGAAAGACAGCAGACAAGGCATGGCAGGCATTGGTGTCCATGGTGCAAAAGAGCGATGAGAGTTTTTACCAGTTTGTGGTACGGACAACACGAGAAACAGAGAAGTGGGCGAAACTCGCAATGCCCGAGTCATCGACCCGCAGTACATCGACCCGCAGTGGGGTCAGCCAGGTGGACGAGACGGGACTGTTTGCATCCATAGTACGGCAAGTGCTGCTGGAGTCTGTCGGTGCGGACATGAAGGCGTTCCTGATTGAGAAAAAGTGTTATACCAAGGACATGAAAGCGTTCGCCGAAGATGGTATGGCCTATCAAACCGCCCATGGTCGGAAGACGAAGACGACGAAACAGATCAGGGGTGAAGAGCAACAATTCGCGTCGGCAGAGTGTCTGACTGTCGCGGTCGAGTTGTCGGGTCCAGCTATGTGCGCTGCTCAGCCACCGGCCGCCAGTGTCAGCTGTGTCGAGCTAGACTTCCGGTGGAAAATGGAAGAATTTCCCGAAGTTACCAAGATGTTACCCGACTTCCCGATTGATCGTTGCGGTACATTCTACCAGGTAGGATTGCTGTGGCAATCGGAAAAGCGCCCCCCAGACAACCTCAACCAAGCGATGGCAGCGGCGCAAGCGCTACTGAAGCAGTTGGAGCGCAAAGGTCAGCGGACAGCATATGATGAAGTCCTGATCAACGACTATTTGGCGTTGGACGCCATCGAGAAAGAGCCACACCCAGAGAGTGCTGGTTACTACATGCCACGTCGCAGAGTATTCCGCCACGACGCTACGGTAACGAAGACACGAGCCGTCTTCAACTTGCCGGCTGTGTGTACCGGAGCAGCGTCGCTGAGCAACATGGTCGATCCTGGTCCGTCACTGTTACCAGATCTCATCGGTATCCTGTTCGGTTTTCGTGAGTATCCGTCTGTGTGTCTTGCCGCGAAGTTGTTGTCAGTTGTTGTCGACGAATCGAGAGTGCCGAATCAGAAGATTGTGAGTTGGACCGACAGTCTCACAAGGTGGCCCTGGATACTCGGCTTAATTTGTGATTCAGTTGACTGAAGCCCTTTGGTGGGGAGAATGTTGTGAATGGCGTTGTCGTGGGAAAGGTCTTCAGTGAATGTGTGTCAGATCTCGTCATGACTGTAACTCCTACTTGATTCCCTGGCTAGGTGCTTCTATGCTAAGCTATGCTATGCTTGATTTGTTTGAATTCTTTCTTGAGCATTGAATTTATTGATTTGTATTTGACCTGTCTTACCTGTGTCTACGTAACTTGCTGTGCAGTATCCTTGATCGTTGTGTTAGGCAAGTGCCCAGATGTCGTAATATCCATGTTGGATTCGTCAGTAGACTGCTCTGCTGCACTATTTGACGACGTAGTTACGTTCCTTTATTTCGCTTCGCACTCGTAGTTTGAATTTCTTGAGTGCACGCACGGCGTATTTTTTTGTGTTTAGTTTAGTGACGTCGTGAGGTACTAATTTGGCTACTCGGACTGTACGAACTGTACTCGGGCGCGATCGAGTATCGATCTGGCTACATTTTGGCGCTAGTGCTTTGACAGTTGTTGTCTTTTTGGCGCTAGTGCTTTTGACGGTTTGTCTTACCTGGTTTCTAGGTAGTTCTTCTTCTCTCTTGCTTCAACACAGTCATGTAATTTCTTATGTTTCCTTTTTCTATCTTGCATCCTCTGTAATCGTTCGTGCCATGTAAATCAATACTGGTCGGTCTCAGTTCTTGGAACTTTTGAGTGTATGGTACACAACAGAGAATATACGGTAGCTCATAATTTTGATGGACAGCCCAGACGTCATCATAACAGTGCCAGTACATGTATATAGTCAACTACAGACTGTACCACCAGAGCATCGCGTCGCGTTGCCCCCTTATTGGCTCCTGTGCTCCTAATGGCTGTGGGGTGAGACAGATAAGAGATCTCTGGTCAGAGAAGAATCCTGGGCTACCCACTTCACACTAGCATGGTATAGGTACAGCTGCTCGTAACGTATCGGGACTTGTAGTGCGGTTCAGCGTTGCAGGCCCATACGATAGTCCCGGTTTCCCAGCAGAGAAACAATGGTCGGGCACGGCTTGTGAGAGATGGAGCACACTGGCGGTAATCATGGTTACAGTGCAGTCAAGTTCGTCTCAAGTGGCCAACCCTGGCCCGGGCCGGGGGTGCACTAAACCAGCCTTTTAGACAGGCAGTTGGCCCATGGGCTTGATTCAAGCATATGCTGTACAATGCCGGGTTTAGTAGGGCCTGAGATCTGGCCCGGCTATAAAGACATGCAATCTCTTATTGCAGTATAGCCTCTTATGGCCGATATTTACACTGTCTGTTATGTTTGGGACTGGGCTAAAGGGGAAAGTGTCCGTTCTTACTAACCTTGAAGATGCAGGTATTCAGCATGTGTAGTTTCACTTCACCTTTTCAACTCCTCTCCAGGACCGCATACATGTACTTTGCAAGCATGTCAATCTCTAGTGTCGTGTATTACTTCGAACTACAGCATTTAGGACATGTAGCTGCACACTTTCTATGTGTCACAGAACTATTGCCCCATTAGAATCATCCCGGGTAGGGAAACCTGGCAGCCAGAGTTGAGAATGGGCATGAGGCTGCGGTTAGCCAATTTTGTTACTCACGGTTATGCATGTTTCTTGGGTATTTAACAGCATACCGGAGGAGTACCCTGGCTGTGTTCCCATCTTTGAACTCGAAGTGTCCAAGACCAAATATCTGGCAATGACAGATGCTGATTACATCTACGATCAAGTACTAGCGACTGCAGTTTCCCATGTTGGCACAGTGATGATCTATGATTTGATATGGCGGGCTACTTTTCTCGTGGAGTCAGTTGCTGAGTTGCGAAGTGTGCGAGAAAGTGAGCAAGCTACAGCCTGGGCCAAGGCCGCTGACGTAAGTACATGTACATGTACAATGAGCATGGTCAGTGAATCTCAGCATGTGTTTGCTCAGCAAGAATTGAGCCAACTTCCCCAGTAGTGTCCTGGCACATGTGTATGACAGGGAGAGAGAAATAATGAGAGAGAGAGAGAGAGTGTGTGTGTGTGTGTGTGTGTGTGTGTGTGTGTGTGTGTGTGTGTGTGTGTGTGTGTGTGTGAAAGAAAAAAAATGAAAAAGACCAAAAAAGGGATTCACTGGCCAGAAAATGTCACTCCAAATAGCTGTATGGTGTAGACCAGGCTGAATAGTGACGGTCAATTCTTCAGCCTTGCAAGCTGTTGAATGGTGTAATCCCAGCACAAGTTGCTATGGCTTCTGCCGTAGCATTGCTATCATCGCCTCCGGCGATGGGCGTCAAAGGTCAAGGTCAAGGTGTGTGTGTGTGTGTGTGTGTGTGTGTGTGTGTGTGTGTGTGTGTGTGTGTGTGTGTGTGAGAGAGAGAGAGAGAGAGAGAGAGAGAGAGAGAGAGAGAGAGAGAGAGAGAGAGAGAGAGAGAGAGAGAGAGAGAGCTGCTCTGGTAGGCTTGAAACTGCACTAGCTACTCCATAATATGCCAAGTCAATATTCATCTTTAGTCATTGCCACCCACAATTTATGCTGTTTGGTTCTCACAGGAGAAGAAATGGCAACAGCGGCTCATACTTCCCTGGCAAATGCAGTCGTGTGAATTGGCTGAACCAGCTACCGCCAAAGAGGAGACTGTGGGTGCAGATGAGTTTGAGGCATCCACGGCATTGCTTGTACACGAGGGCAGCACTGCTATGGGAGGACTGCCGGCAAAGTGTCCTGCCGTCTCATGTGACATGTATAACCCAGCACACTTTGTCGGCCCGATGAAAGACATTCTCGCGGCAATGCCGAATCACCTGAGAATTCTGAAGGTAACTCGGCTGTCTGGCTTCTTAGTGTGAACATAACTTACATGTACCGTGAATGTTTATCAAGCAGTGCTCGCGGCTGCAAGGCCAGCGCTCAGTGGCCACTTGATTTCTCAACGGATTTCAATGTCCACAAAAGTAGTCGCAGTAGCTGGTGGAATGCATACCCTGAACATGCACACTGGCATTAGATACAACCAGGTGGATCGGAACATATGCACCAGCCATGAACAATGATTTTCATAATAATTTGAACTTTCTGATGTCAAACCGCTTGCTGTGCAGGTGGAGAATATCCTTAAGGATGATCTGGCGCGGCGCTTTGAAAGCTGCTGGAACAAGATGCGTACGGCATACTGGCACTCGGTGCGCAGGAAAATAGACAACTTCCAGTGTGAACCAGTAATGGCATTCCATGGAACAAACGAGAGGAATCTGCCCAACATTGGTAAGCTATAAGCGTGAGATGGTGACTTCCTACTCGAGCTA
This sequence comes from Sycon ciliatum, assembly GCF_964019385.1. NCBI lineage: Eukaryota > Metazoa > Porifera > Calcarea > Leucosolenida > Sycettidae > Sycon > Sycon ciliatum. The sequence continues at coordinate 5,193,967 of NC_088644.1, forward strand.
CCGGTAAGCCACTGACCGCATGAGTACTGTAACTACTACAAGTACAATTCCCTCACAACCAGGGAGTAGTAAAACACGTACTTTGTTGCTACTCAATGGTTGCAACTGGCATTGTGCCGGTGCTTTGTGAACAGCACTGCAGGTCAGTGACAGTGCCAACTGTGGAGGTATTACCATGGTTTCCGTCTACTCTTCATCTTTGCGTTTCCCCGCTGGTTCTCAACTTTTTAAATGCGCTGCGGTTATTGTATTGGTGTCGCTCTCTGATCGGCGTGACAATCTGCAGTGAAACAAGGTCTAGTGGTGCCCGGAACGAAGCCTGGTGTCACGGTTCAGCATGGCTCGTACCTGGGTGTTGGCATTTACACATCGCCATCCATCGAGCTCTCCTTGGGGTAAGAACATTGGAACATTAATTTTTTTAAAGAAGCCATTTTAGCTAGGAAAGGGTTTGCTCCCCATGCTCGCGCTTTTCCGCCGACTTGACTTGACACTTGACTACACGACTCATGACTGCCACCCAGAGCACACAAAGCTAGTTTAGCTGCCGGCACTATCTCCAGTGCTTGTACTTGTGCTTTTAAACTCAATTAATTTCCCCTGGGATCATTACCCAATAGGATACCTCCACGCACACACTCGAAGTATGGTCTCTTTGCTGCTGACGTCATGCCCGAAACGTTTTGGTGAAAAGTTGATGACGTATGCAACAAAGAAATGGCTGCAATGTAGTCTGCGAGTGCTTAGAAAAGTATCCCTCTGGGATCAGCTTGTACAATCTTTCCTCTTAAAAAGTCTTCCGCTCCCTTTCGTCTCACACTCTAACAAAATCAATTCAAAACTTTTGAAATTCCAAATTTTGTGGAAGACAATGTGTGCATGACTGCAATGGTATGTCCAGGTGTTGAAGAACGGTCTACGTGGTCAGCTTATGTTGATGTTTTGATGCCATATGCCTGTCACTATACAGGTACAGCAGTCGCTTGAGGGTGATTGTCTGCGCCGTCCTTCTCGGTCACTCGTACCACCTGGGGACGCAGTCGAAGAAGAAGAGTGATGTGCAGTGTAAGCGTGTGTCCAGTAGACCAGAACCCGAAGCCTGATATGGACTGTCGAAATAGACACGAAGATGCATATACACGCATGCTTGTGATGACTGTAGCATTGTACGAATGAACCCCGGTTTTAGGCACTACTTGTGAGACTTCCATGTTGGGGTCCATGAACACAGGTGGTCTCTGAAACCAGGTCTGTCTTTGTACTTCGAAGTACATCGCACACAGTGACTTGGTGGCAGAGAATACTGGCCGTGGTCTTGCAAAGCAGGTGATTGCTGACACAAGATGGCCGCTTGACTAGATCTCACCTGCATCCCTTTTCTGTCTTGTCCTATTGCTTGTCAGTGCGTAATACACGGTATACAATGATGGTTATTGACAATATGATTGCTAGCATCCCAGTACTCATCAGATCTTGACGAGGCAGCGCTGTTGCAAAACACTGTTCTATGTTTGTTATGCCTGCACGTTGATACATACATATGCTGTATTGCCCAACAGCACATCGTGGCAGAGCGGACTCCGTCATCAGCCCGGACGGTTTCCAGTACGTTGTGCCGTGCGCGGACCAAGTCCTGCCGTGCTACGTTATCGACTTGGTGGAGAAGCGAACGAAGGACGAGCTCTCCAACACCGGCCGGGCGCCTCTACCTGTGAAAACCATCACAGCACGGACTCCACTGATCGAGGAGAGCTCTGCGGCAAAGAAGGCCAGGCTCAAAGCTAGGGTATGTGTGATTCATCACCGCACAACACGGTATGTGTGATGATCTTGCAGTCTTGCCAGCAGTTTGGAGCACGGACTGTTTTGAGCAGGAAATCAGACTCGGGAGGATTATATTTAAAAAAAAAAAGAGAGACTACAGTACCTTGTGGAGTTCTAAACAGCAATTTGCTACGAATCGTTATTTCTACATAATGCGCTGAGGACACCAACTCAGATTCAACATACAAAGTGGCCACTAGACTAACTGGATGCACGGTTTTGGTTTTAATCAATTTGACCGTTGCTTTCTGATTGTGGCAGGCGTTGAAGTTCCTTCCGTTTGGGTTCGGTCCCGCTGGTAAGAAGGCAATGACGATAGAGGCTGCCGCCAGCTATGATGAGGATGAAGAAAGAGAGTATACCCAATGGAATGTAAGACTCGCACGCCTGTACATATCGTACATGGTTGCACTACAAAGCTGCAGCATGCATGCATGGTATTGGTATCTGCAGTACTCGTACACATACCGGTACACTGTATACTGCTGGTGGTGATGATGGCGTGATGCACATCAGATGTGCCTGTGATCTGTTACGTATCGCAATGCAAGAACCATTCACGACATCACGCCATGATTATTTGCAAGATGGCATCGTAAATCACGCATTGCAACCGATTACTATGAGTAGGTACACTGTACGCACGACAAAATGCCAGTCCTGCACTCGAGGATAATTCTGCACTGTGTGTTGTTGACCTCTACTTTGCTTTCTCATTGGTGACCGCAATACCGTTACAAGGACTGGGCTAGAAATGTACTCTACTGGTTGGTGTGTGTGTGTGTGTGTGTGTGTGTGTGTGTGTGTGTGTGTGTCACCTGTGCTTATTCCTACGTGTACTCGTATCATTCTGTGCAGGGAGCTGATGATGAGCATGATTCAGGAAGTGTTCAGGTTGTGCGCAGCGAGTTGCAACAGTACCGGTACATGGACGAGTGATTCCCGGTGTAGTAGCCCATGGCATCACACACAGACACGCACACTGCGACAGGCCGTGCATGCTGTGCGTTGCCCAAGCCGCCGTGAGCAGCAAACTTAGCAGTGAATTGGCGTTTGCTGTATACCTGCTGTCATGCGCCCAGCCCATCACACTAACTGGACCAAGGCTTCATCCCTAGGGTCTAGCGCTGTAGTGCCACATGTTCCAGCCCAAGCTGATGCAGAGTCAGCTGATACAACCAAAGAATCCTAAGTGAGCTGGAGGCCAAGTGGAACAAAGGAGTCGAGACACATTCACTACAGCGCGTCAATGGCTATTTTTGGTCACCACCGCATCATACGCTAGGTATTTTATTCATAGAAATTCCCATTTTATTGAAAACTTTTAATAGCAGTGTTATTTTTCAGAATGGGTGCTGTCAACATGAGATCACACGCCTTCTTCCTGCCGACTTGACTTGACTGGCTCCATATATTTTGACTTATTTTCGTTTCTCAAAATTTCAGCATGAACTCCAGGGTGCTCCTTGCAGGTGTCTGGGCACATGCTATATTGATTGTACCTTGCTTGCAATATGTGACACCGTCCATTGAACACCATTGGAAGAAGAATATTCTCTTTGAGCACGTGCAGTTACCGGTACATGTATTGGCACTGGCAAGTGTGCGTTACTGCAGAGGATGGTAGACCCAGGGAGCCCTGCACGGTGGTGCGGTGTCGGCTCAAGAATGGTTGACCGGGGGGGGGGGGGGGGGGGGGGGGGGCAGTCTCTCGTGCTTGAAGTGTTCCTAAAAGAGATGAGCTGGATCGCGTTCGCAAGCATGGAGAGTCCACACCGTCGCCATCAGTTTTAATATAATCAGTTAAACATAACAATACCAGAACTACATGCTACAGCAGCCTTGTTGCAGTGCCACAAGATGGCCATGGTAGTGGGGTTGTGCCTATCTTCAACCATTGTGTAGCCATTTCTCTTTGCTTACAATAAAGTACTTCTTCATGTACAGAATCGTGGTGCAACTGGGCGAATGGCGAACATTGCCTTAAATTCGACTGCAATGATGTCGGTGCAATTTTCAATTCAAAGAACATACTTAGATGCAATGAGGGGACTGGTAACTGGTCAGCGCGGCCTGGACTACCAGCTGCAATGGCCACGCCACTCAGTGATATCATGCCAAGCACACAGAGTGTTGTCTCGACTGTTGAGTACTTAAGAGGAATAAACACATGACCTAGTTGTGGCTACGAAAAAGTTTGACATGATAAATTTGAGTCCGGCGCCTGCAATGCCCCCATTGGCGATAATTTGAGTAGAAAAAAATGAACACTAAGAAAGTGGTGGACATTGAATAAAATGTACCCTACGAAAATGAGGTGTGATAGCCCTACGCAAGGTAAAACAAAGGGAAGCCAGGCCGGCTGGCTCCGTAATAAATTGTGAACATTGCTAATCTCAAGTAATAGTGATGACGTGTGTAGGTGATTTAATCAGACAGAATCTAGGTAAGGGGTGTGACCAGTTCCGAGACCGAGATAACTGGACAAAGGCCAGATACAGCATGAGCCACAACAACAACAATTGGACTCACCTCCAGCACATCAAGGCAATGTGTGACAAGTCATAGCTGCTGTGGATCCAATCAGCTCAAGCACTCAAGTACACATCAAGAGCAGTAATAAAAAATGGGACTTGAAGTTTGGTTCGGCAAGGTATTCAATTAGGCTTCAACTCCGGTGAGCTATGCAGACACGCCTAGAAGCATACAGCTCAACAGTCAGCACTGGCACTGGTAGCTAGAAGGCAATAACTCCACTGCCTAGGAAGGAGTTTTCAAGATCAGGACGACACCTGAAGGGCGACAAAAGCAATGCTGGCTATGCTTACCGAGTCACAGTAGCAGAAAGTACGATGTGCCAAAGCTGACAAGAACTTCTGTTGCACAGACTAACCATGTCAATATTACAGCAGGGGGGAAGCAATCCGGTGTTTGTGACTCCTGCTTGCCTGATCACTGCTACATCATTGCGGAGTGGAGAGGGCCAATGAAAACCGTGCTTATGGGTCCTCAGCAGCGGCTGGTTGCAGGTACTGCACCGCCTGTTGACAACACGGACACTGGAAATCCTCGCGAACACTTGACAACGTCTGTGGCAGAATACGAATGACACCAGCACACCCACATACACACACGCCAAGAAGACAAGAAGCAGAATCCAAAACAATGCCAAACGTAACACTCAAGGGCAAAAAGCAAGGGCCCAGAAAGCATGTTGATATATCAAGACAACCATCCCACAGTGGCACACTGATGTGCAGTACAGGTACATGCAATGTACAACAAAATCCCAATCAAATCAGAGTACTACATGTAGTACTCACCCTCACACATCGGAAGCAGAACGTATGTGAACAATTGGCAAGGTACGCCACCGGTGGCACTTGACGGCAGGACACACAAACTGAAGGACCGTCGACTTCATCCTCACTTGCTTGATTCCCACGCAGTTGCCGTCCCCGGGACAGAGCACTAGCTTTGGCTTGCCGAGCCAGGGAAACAAAGTGACGAACCGAAGCCAGCAGCCACATACGAAGGAAACGAGCTGCCACGCGCGCAACTGTCTTCAGCTTATCGACATTGATGAGTGGAATGATGAAAATAAACAGCTCCTGCAGAAGAAAAAAACGACGGAAATCATATAGAGGAGAGTAAGGATCCTTGTTTTCTTGTGGAGTCCCTGCGGATGTGGAACAGTCGGTCTGACTGAATCTCCCATGAACCGTAAACATTATTACGAAAGAAAGAAGAGAGACGGAGAGAGAGAGAGAGAGAGAGAGAGAGAGAGAGAGAGAGAGAGAGAGAGAGAGAGAGAGAGAGAGAGGGGGGGGGGACAGAGAGAGGACAGAGACAGACTGACAGAGAGACAAAGAGAGACCACCAGCAGCTGCAAACAAACACATCAGCGAGGGTGTTCAAGCTATTAACAATACCCACACTTACACCAAATGAATACATGGCCAGTTCCAAGGTGATATTGTCATGCAGCAGCTGACTGAGACCGCCGGGTGGCATCAATGCCGTCTTCAACCATGACCTCAGCGACACAAACGTGTTGAAGAACCTATCATACACAGGGATAACACACAAACATACACACAGAGTCTGAGACAGATGCTCTCAATGGCAACTCCGCTTTGTGCCCTCAACTACACAGATATACTCCGGCATACGTGCCAGCTGAAGAAAGATATGTCCGCTTGGCTGTGTACCTCTAGACTAGTTGTCTCCCCTTGCCAGTCAATGCAGCTGCCACAAATATCGGGTGCCGTAAAAATACACCAAAAAGGCCACACTAACCGATACACCGAGTAGTACACATGCCAAGAGGGAGATTCCAACCAACTCACTGATGAAATGCTGCAAGCAGTTCAGCTGGATTCTTCATACTCAGCTCTTCCAGCCAGAGCAAAGCAGCTGCCACCTAGAACACAACAATAGCACAGGACACAGTGACAAATGGAATATTCTACCAAATTTGACATTTACACATACCGTATTCCCAAGGAAAGTAAACGGCATGTTCGAAGGAATAGGATCCATATTGACCAGATCACCTCAATAATTGCATGTTTGCTTCATCATATCTGGGTCCACTTGAATCTCACCAATCCACTTTACAAAATGATCCATTCAATTGGTGTGGATCCAGAATTCCAGATTCAACCAAACCGATTTACAGTGCAACCTGTTAAGGCGACTGCCTATCCCAGATGACCACTAAAGCCGGGACCAACAAGTATCATTTTCACTAATATTACCCTAGATAAGGAGACCACCTGTACACAGCGACAATATTTTGTGGGGCCCTTGTGCGGTAGGTTTAGACAGGTTTCACTGTACCTAAAAAAAGTTTGCCAAAACAAACCATCGTAACATGCACGCGCCTGCATCTCACCTTAGCAATGGCAGCTGCGCTGATGTCTGTGTCATATAGGCCATGTACAAAGTGTGCCGCGCTCCCTAAGTGCTGCCACAGCGATGAGAAGTCACCTGCCAGGTCTGCCCAACCTACGCAAAAACCAGCAGGGCAGTAACCAGTAAGTAGGGACACATTCAGAGATTTTAGGTGTGAGACCAAAATACCATTGTTATTTGCGACCAGAACTATTCAGAAATATTTGGTACAGAAAAGCAGTTCCTTATCGGATGATATGTGTCAGTCCTTGTGCAGCCATTGAAATTTTAGGTATGAGAGAGAGATCCACTGCAAGGACCGGGGGGGAGGGGGGGGGGGGCACGACAATAGGGCGTTGTAGGAATTCATGAAGATGGGCCTTGCCCGAAAATTCGAATGATTTATGTCTCTTTTTCTTTCAGTGATTTGTGTAGCCCAGAGACCGTTCGAAGAGTGTTGTGAAGATGTATGGATATAGGAATAATCGTGTAAAACAATACAAGCACACTCACACACAATGTGAATTTCTGACAGCCCACGCATTGTGTGCTTCAAAACCAAAAAAAAAGCAGCGCTTTACATGGAAAGGGCAAATAAATGCAATCAATAGATTACTAAATACAGAGTCAAAAGCCAGAGCATGCAACTCTTATTCTCTAATTAGGATTTGTTAACTGAAAGCGCATCTAGCTAAAGCCTGACCAGCCAGCTCGGTTGGTACGTCCCTGTAACCCATGACATACCATTTTCTGTAACATGGCTGAGAAGTTCCTGTGCTCTGGACAGAAATGGCGCACACCGCATCAACAGAGCAACCGGCTGTACAAGAGAAGCACACACAGGCACACGTGAGCGTGCATGCGCGCGCGCACACAACACACACACAAGCACACGGGCACGCACACACACACACATACACACACCACACACACACACACACACACACACACACACATACACATACACACATACAGCGATTACTCATGAGGTTGATTGTGAGCGACAGTGGCTCAAACAGTAGTGCTTGTACAGTCCTGCTCAATGAAATCCAGTCGCGTCACTCAAATTTGGGCCTTGCATCATTTCGCTGCTCAGTGTTCGCAGGGCTATGGCTGCGCAACGCCCGGTGCGTACTTGAGTGATGCGACTGGATTGCATTGAGCAGTACTGTACTACAGTCAACTTCGCTTGTAACGACTGCGGATATAACGACAATTCGCGAATAACGACTGTGGATATACAGTCAACTTCGCGAATAACGACAGGATTTCCATGCCCAGAGCAAAGTCCCATCCAACTGTAATACATATAATGAGACTTCGGGTATAACGGCACTTCACGAATAAGGACACTTTTCTGATGCCCCGCCGAGTGTCGTTATAAGCGAAGTTGACTGTACATGTACCGGTATATGAATTTGTATTTCAACATTCAATTTCATTGTATTCCTTTACAGCGTAATCCTGAGTATCACACTGAGGGAGAATAGGCTGGTAAGGGTAGAGTCCAGCACAAGTCACTGTGTGTTAGTAGTGTAGTCAGTAACTCTGGATTGTCTGAACAACAAATCACCATGATCACAAAATCACACAGCCAACTGCACTGCAGACAGTGTACTGGTCGTACTGTGGGACAGGGCGTGCGAAAGCTTACATCAAGACTGAAGTCGGGATCCATGCTCGCAGCTGCGACACAAATCACCACTCCTCCTCCATATTAGTAGTCAGCAACAGCAGATGAGTCGATCTCAGAAACGTCAGGATACGAGATTGGCTGGCTGAGATGTATGCATACACTAGTCCACTCACTACACTGTCTACGGCAGTTTACATCGCTTCAGTCCCGAGGCACGTCGATAACTACGGGTCCTACGAGGGTTCATTACCAAGTGTGTGGGAGGAAGAAAAACGGCTGACCCTTGGAACTACTTACTTGTCTTCAAGACTTCATAATCCTCCCTGCCTTTTACTTTTTTGCAGCTTGGCAGGTTGTTCTTGTGAAACAGAAGATCCAAAAACCGAGATCATGTGACATGTCAACACATGCAGCATATGTGTGACGTCATGGTACCATGGCAAAGCTTTTCAAAATTCAAAATCACTTGGGAAGAAGATGACGACGATCTCCCAGGCAAGATGACCGTCGTACCCGAAAGAAGAAGAAGAAATCAGAGGTGAATCAGAAAGAAAAAGAGGCTGTTCAGTGCAGCGTTCTCTCTGATCCTTTCTGTAGCAGCACACCATGGCTGTATGGTAGATATGTAGAAGTTAATTTTATTCTTCAAATACGGACAAGATCAATCCACTCTCATTAGTGGAAGCCCTGAGCAAGCATACCTCCAGGTATTGCTACGAAACGTTCAGCCTTTCATCAACGACACTCGAGAGGAAAATAACAACATCAAGGTAAGAACAGAATCATTCCGGAATGGAGGTGACTGAAGTGGAATGCACTCTCAACAAGGAGTTCCTTCTGCCTAATGGCGAAGTTGGCAGGCGGGAGGCGCACAAATCGGCCAAGCTCAGCTTGTGTCGGGCATCTTCATCGGCCATCGTTCTGCGCATCAGTCAACCGGACAACAAAGAAACAGCTTATCGCCTCAAAATCGGCCAGGTGCAGCTGCACAAACGATTCCTTAAAGAAGGCCGATCCACAATTGTTCTGGCCGAACCCAAGGCGCGACTATTCCTAAGCAATTGTCCGCCTGGCCATTTGTCCAGTTTTCTCAGAACAATGATGATCAAGCTGACTGGCTCGCAGGTCAGTACGCCACAAGCAGCGGCGGCAGCGGGACAGCCAAGGCGTGTACCTCTAGCACCCTCCTCTCTGGAGAACATCAGCCCGCTGACAGAAGTGGACGTGGACAGGGCTGAAAAGGTATTGGCCAGTAAGCAGTCCACCACGCCTCAGCGTGTCCCGTCACGCTCGGTGTTTGCCAAGCGCAAGCCACTCAGCCCGGTTGGAAAGGAGAACCCTAAACAGCCATGCTTGAGAACTGGCAGCTCTCACAGTGTACCTGGAACGAGTATTGGTGGTGGCAAGGGAGCACAGCGTAGTCTGATCCAGCGCACCATGTCTCTGACAAAGCAACAGCAACAAGTGCTCCAGCTGGTACGCTCCGGTAAGAGTATCTTCTTGACCGGTGGAGCGGGTACGGGAAAGTCGTTCCTGCTACGCCGCATCATCTCAACGTTGCCACCGGAATCAACGTTCGTCACTGCAAGTACCGGTGTTGCAGCTTGCCACATTGGAGGAGTGACATTGCACTCATTTGCTGGCATAGGAACTGTGCCGGGAACTCCCGAGGAGAATGTTGCCAGGGCATCACGAGATGTTCCAGCCGGCAAGTGGCGACGATGTTCGTATCTCATCATCGATGAAGTTTCCATGGTGGATGGCGAGTTCTTCGATCACCTGGAATACGTTGCGAGAGCCGTACGTGGAAGCAAGAAGCCGTTTGGTGGCATACAGCTAATCTTGACCGGCGATTTCTTTCAACTGCCACCTGTGACGGCTGCTAGCAAGAAAACCCAGTTTTGTTTTGATGTAAGTATGCCCACAATGACATGTGCCGTCACTTAAGGGACAAGCTCATAATGTACAACGTAGATGTGGGCGCAATGGTACGTGTATCTCGGGTAATGCTCATATTCCCTTTTACTCTCCATTTTCCAAACACACATATCTTGAGCAGGGTGTGTTTAGCTTAGTCTATTCAGTCATTCAGTCTTCTGCCTTTTTTTGTGCATCTTGCTACGACATTGCTCCTAGTTCTCTGTTTGTGTGTGTGTGTGTGTGTGTGTGTGTGTGTGTGTGTGTGTGTGTGTGTGTGTGTGTGTGTGTGTGTGTGTGTGTGTGTGCATGTGTGTGTGTGTGTGTGTGTGTGTGTGTGTGTGTGTGTGTGTGTGTGTGTGTGTGTTTCCTGGCTGTTTCACTGTAGGCAAAGTCGTGGAGACGCTGTATCCAGGTTAACGTTGAGCTGAAGGAGGTATTCAGACAGTCCGACCCAGAGTTTGTTGCCATGCTTGGAGAAATCAGACAGGGCAGGTATGTCTTGCTGCAGTCAGTAATCTTTGCTAACGTTCATCTGAAAAGTCTGGGGTGTCCCTGTGAAAATGCTTACCAAATCTACACTCAAGGGGGCGGGGGGGGGGGGGGGGGTATATCGGCATATCCCAGCCTATGATTGAATGGTTCCTGTGGACAAGACTGGAAGTTGAAATAAATTCCTCAGACACCAGGTGCTTCAACTTCAAGGGTTGAACGAACCGCCCGTGGTACATATGTCTGCCTGCCTGATGCCCTTGCTATAGACAAGTCTGCTATCGAGAGCACCCCAATTTTCTTGCACATGTACATACAATCACGTACCGTTGTATCCTTTGTATGCTGAGTAAATATTTAGACTTCCTCTTCACCCACCTTGTGCTCTAAATACCTTTGTAGAATTTGTTTTTGAAGAATTTTCTTTGTTGCCGCTTGTCACATGCTGATCTTGTGCAGGTGCACGGCAAGCACAACCAAACGCTTGCAGGCCACGAGCTCCCAGACCATCGAGTCGAATGGTGTGAAGGCTACTCGACTCTGTACACATCGTGATGCAGTCTCACAGATCAATGCATCGCAGCTCGAGGCTCTGACCAGCAAGTCTTGCCTATTCACGTCTATGGACTCTCCGCCAGAAGCGGCGAGTCGTTTGAACCAGATGTGTCCGACCCCGAGCCAACTCTCACTGAAGGTCGGAGCCCAGGTGATGCTCACGAAGAACATCTGCATGTCGAGTGGCCTGGTGAATGGGGCCCGTGGCATAGTCACATCATTTGATCCAGCCTCAGGTATGCGCACGTGTATGATTATATTGTTTTCCTCGGAGTATGAGTATCCTTGTGGTAACCTTGGTCCTGAACGAAAAATGAAGTTATCAGTTTGCATTTTCCTGCTCGTTTCAACTATAATGTATTACCCCGAATGCCGAAGGCTAAGACCTTCCACTTGTTAAAAGAGCCTTTAGGGCGATTGTTTTCGATATGATCCAAGGCATAGAATGATGTTGAGGAGGTGGTGCCCGGCAGTGGTGGGCTTATGAGCAGAGGTACTGCAGTGTTCGCATATATGACCTGTGGCACACACATATGCACCCTGCATTTTTTGTACCCTTATCCATTTCCATATGCCATTCCCCATCACTGCACTGTACGCATTGACACTGTTACTTTCCAGGGATGACGATCCTTGGTCAAGTATGATTTAGAATTGTTCATGTTGCATTCTTTGCTTTGAAGTTGATGCTTTGCTGATGGAATGATTCTTTCTGGTCTGTGTGCTCTGGCTTTCAGGGCTGCCTACAGTTCAGTTCATGAATGGCTCTCGGAAGGTGATAGGCAGGGAGAAATGGGTGTTTGGTAGCACAGGTAACATGCTGGTACGTTGTCAACTGCCACTGCAGTTAGCTTGGGCAATCTCAATCCATAAGAGTCAGGTAAGGCATGGCAGAAGCGATAAAATGATTAAAATCCAGAACACATTGCATTATTTTTGAAGTGCACTTCAGTGTCGGGCACAGCCCACTGAAACGTACACACCGTAGCCGTACGGAGTAACACATCTATGGACGACGACCACGCAGCCGCTAAAACGTGTATACGTAGAGGACAGCTGTAGCAGCATTACTGCTATCGCAAGATGGTGGAAGTTTTGAAAAGGGAAGACCAGGCCCCCTGTTTCCTCTGAATCTATCACTACATTTAGAAAATCGATCCCGTCAGCTTTTCTGTTATGTTTTACTGCATGGGTACGTACACATGTGGCTTTCCTAAAGTGTTCGACGTTGCGGCATAGAATTTCTTCGTCTCCACCAAAATGTGGTGTGGGCCATTTGATGCAATCCACCTGCATTTTCTTAATCACATCAAAATATCTCTGACAAGAACTTTGTTTGTTCGTTTTGCTTTCTACTCTGGCATGCAGGGAATGTCACTTGACTGTGTGGAGATTTCCCTTGCGCGCGTGTTCGAATGTGGCCAAGCGTACGTGGCACTGTCCCGAGCGCGCAGCCTCGACACGCTGAGAGTGATCGACTTTGACCCTAGCTGTATCCATGCTCATTCGACGGTGGCGGAGTTCTACAGGAGAGCTCAACACGAGCTAGGCCGCCCTATAGTTCAAGAAGCCTTCGACTAGCTTCTCATATGGCAAGTCTCAAAGCCTCACATAGCTACAGTCCTCTATTTATGCCCCTTGCAGAAACAACCCTACCAAAACAATCCTACTGACCGTATACCTCACACGATACCAGTAAGTGCTTACCGGAATCTTAAAATTACCAACTCCCTCATGCTCTAACCAACTCAAGTAACCAATGCCGCTAACAGGCATCCCTTGCTTGTTTCCGACAGTGCCTTTTTAGTGGATGTCCGATGTCTTCAATCCGAGGCTTTTGGAGATATCACTCCATCTCGTGTTCACATATTGTTTCACCGAGTTATTTTCAATGTAACAAAATTAAGACAGGACTCTACCTACCAACCTTTCATTCAAACCACTTGAGACCCTTTTTATGTTTTCACATTGGAAGAGTAACCCTATCCGTTACGTTGTCTGTTTGTGCACGGGCATTTTTCTTGTGTACTTTTTAAAACTTCAAGTAATTTGCCTGAAAGTCACTTGAAAAACGTTTGTCATGGAAAACAAGAATCCACAACTGCTACAATGTTAGTGTGACGACACGAGTACTATGTTCACTCTCCTCTTTTTTCGTTGTTCAATTTCTGTCTCCACGTCGACTTCTTGTAGAGATATTTCGTTCATCTTTGTCTCCTTTGAAGTGCAACAGGACCCTGATACATGTACTGTGGTTACTCACGTGTTGACCACTGTCTCCTGTGGTGGTCTACCTACTGGATTGTACCATCTGTGTACAGTAATATTGCCAGCAGATGTGTAGCCCATTTCATAAGTATACTTTCAAAGGTAGATGTACCTAGATGAGCCACACAGCCACTGATAGTGATAATAAACTGTGGTCACTTATCCATGAATGTACCGCAGTCGTGGGGTCAATCGTACCACCTCATTACAAAATTATACAGCCTATTAGCTCTGGTTATACCACTGATATCCAATGCCGGCAATAGGGGGGCCCTACACATATCGAAGCGGTTGACATGGCCTTACTATTTTTAAAGTTCTAATAAAAAAAGACCGAACCAGGGGCACAGTCCAGGGATATGGCTCATACAGTCGCAAGACTACGGCCCTGCTAACCGGTTTCTAGTTGCAATGGGGAACACTGTTCTTTACGGTAAGACTCTTGTGTCTGAGTAGGTGTACATATGCGTGTACTTCTTGAAGCATATCGGAGCATTTCTTCCATTGACAGCGGCCTGTGTACTTGTAGTATACAGTATGTATGTACATGTATGTATAACCAACCCATAACCCTTCTGGTCGTAGGAGCGCCATACCGGTATGTGTCATAAGGCAGCAGCATCAAAAGAACAGAAGAAAAAAAGGATACAGTAAAAGAGAGAAAAGCAAAAACAGGATAGTAATATGAAGAAGAGGTTGGTGCGACTTCAGTGATAGTAATAATTATTTTAAATAGAAATGCAATCGGAAGAAAAGGATAGGGAATAGCTGAAGTATGAGCATTGACTTGCTCTCTTACTTACCGGTATACACAACAGTCAATGCAGTCATGTTTACAGTACTGGCAAGAGGCTATGTACCATTAATTTTAGTCAGACATTTATTATGTACTCTTGATACTGGCTTTAGCCTTTACTGGCTTTAGTAAGTTTAGTACGACTTCCTGCTGTATACAGTCCAGGGAGCCCTACGCATACCACATACCGGTATGTGTAGGGCTCCCTGTATACAGTCCAAACTCGTGACGTAATAAAAGAAAAGTAATAAGTTTTCAACCTCTTGGCAGTCTTGCCGTTTTTCGTCAAAACGTTTTTTGAACTATGTTACTTTTCACTTTTGAACTGCACTGTGTGTTGTGAAATAGATTTTCTGTTTGCTTTCAAGTAGTTTCATGTCCGTGTCGTGATAAAAAGCACAGCAACATCTACATGTGGAGTCTCTGGGAACGCTTCCGGTAGCTGGGCACATAGCTATTCGCCATTAGGATGGCCGCTTTAGAATCGGTAAGTTTGTGTAGGAAAGTCATTGTTACCGTCTTGAACTTTTCTTTTGAATCAGCTGATTAGGAATTCATATCGGTAGTGGAATTTTATTTGGTGAGCTGCAATTCTTGTGTTCCATATAATAATTATTACGTTGAGGTTTCAGCCCATTTCCTTGGTAATGCCTCTGCCTACAATTGTTTCCATTCTTTTGTGTTGTGTTGAACTACTACTGACTGTAACCAGAGCTCAAATTGCATGTGAAAGTCCATTTAGGGTGCAAACTATGACATTTTCGTAGCATACAAGTTTGATAGTCCCGTGGCATTGACATGCCTCCGAAAGTATATAACCCCCCAAGAGTGTGCAACTCTGGATACCCTTTCTATGGCCCTGTTTACATGAGAAAAATAGGATCCTTGTTCTGCCTGTGTGTGTGTGGGGGGGGGGGGGGGGGGGGGGTTGCTCGTGGTACTGTTGTATTTGACGCTGACTGGTGCGGCGTTCACTCAGAAGTTGGGGAAGATCGTTCTCATTCCAGAAGTCAAGTCGCCGCCGGAGAGACTTGGAGTACGATGAGACTGCCACTTGATGTGGCTTCTGAAGTTACAAGTACAGGTCTGCTCTCGATATGACAACTCTCACTTGTACGTAAACCTCGCTAGTACGTAAAAAAATCAAATCCCCCGCCGACACAGCATCACTCCCATACAAATTTTGTTCTGCACAACGTAATTCTACATAACGTAAACCTCGACATAACGCACCTGCAGCGCAGTCCCAGACGTGCCCACTCTCGATATAACGTAGATTCACATGCGTGATACTGTAGTGTTGTTACGACTGGGACGAACTTTTCTCCTCTGGCGCTGTCATGAGACAACGATCTACGAGACTACTGACACCGAGACAAGACAAGGGAACGTATTTTGAAGACGTCAGGAAAAGTGAGGCGGTGGACGCGAAATTGGTGCCCGTGTGGGATACAACCAGTCCAGAACGAAAAGGGAGACAAAGACGGCAGACGATTAAATACGACGGAGACAAGACGGCAACCGGTCCGACGAACGGAGACAAGACTGCAACCGGTCCGACGAACGGAGACAAGACGAGAAAATGCGTGTACAACGGGGACAAGACGAGAAAGAGTGCATACGGAGGGGACAGAAGACGGTGCAGCCGCATGTACAGAGCATTCAAAGACAGCGCAACAGCGTTCACCACGGGGCAGCAGCATGTACGACACAGAGACACAAACGCAACAGCACATACGACAAAGACTCAAAGAGCTACACGCGCAGCCACATGTGCAACAAAAAGCTACAAGCGCAGCCACAAAACAACAGTAGCGCTAGCGCCTGCGCGCGAGCCGGTCACTCATTTGTTTTCCTTGCAATTGCAAGCTTGTTGTGAACTGTTCCGCCATGTCCAAGCAACGAGTATCGATCAGTTTGAAGGAGAAAATAAAAATTATTGATGATCATGAAAGAAGGAAGTTGTCAGTCCGTGACATTTCGAGGGCGACTGGAAAACCTACCAGCACAATTTATACCATCTTGAAGAACAAGGATTCTTGTCGGAAAAGTTGGGAAACCGGTCAACGCTCCGGCAAGGTGAAGCGGATTGCTCATTCCAAGTGGCCTCAGCTGGACGACGCCCTGTTCCAGTGGGTTGTAAAGGCAAGGACAGCCGGAGTTGATGTTTTCGACGACACCATCCGAACCAAAGCCAGAGAGTTCGCCGAGCATTTCGGAATATCTGATGAAGAGTTTTCCGCCAGCAGCGGATTCTGCGATAAGTTCAAGAAGCGCCATCAGCTATCGCTAAGAACGAAGGCTGGAGAAGGTGAACACACGGCTCGTTCCGATGATATTCACGACTGGCAAGACCAGGTTCTTCCTGGCTTACTCGAGGGATATGCGCCGAAGGATGTCTTCAACGCCGATGAGTCGGCACTCTTCTACCGACTCCTACCGCACAAGACGCTAGCGTTTCGTGGCGAGAAGTGTAGAGGAGGTAAGAAGAAGAAGGAACGGGTTTCATTGCTCTTTGCCTGTAATCTCGATGGCAGTGACAAGCTCACTCCGCTCATGATTGGGCATTATGCTAAGCCTCGCTGCTTCAAGAATGTCCAATCGCTGCCTGTTACGTATAAGTCCAACAGAAACGCTTGGATGACTGGCGAGCTCTTCAAAGAATGGCTGCTCTCCGTCAACGCAGATATGGCTCGACAGAAACGCAACATCATCATGTTCATGGACAACTGCTCGGCTCATGTTGCTGGTGTGCGGGACTTGACATTGTCCAACATGAAGGTAGCATTCCTACCACCCAACTCCACAAGCGTCACTCAGCCACTTGATCAGGGCATTATACGCAGCTTCAAGGCCCAGTATCGCCGCAGAGTCATCCAGAAGCTGATTGCAGCATTCGACTCGAATAAGCTGGACTTGGCAAACCCTGGTGGCTTCTTCGACCTGAAGGATGCTGCTCTGCTGACAGCTGCGTCGTGGGAAGCTGTTGCGGCAAAGACGATCAGCAATTGTTGGAGGCATGCACGCTTTCAACCCCAGATTGCTGAGGGTGCTAGACCAGTGGAGGATGAGTTGGACCTCGCTGAATCCGAACTGTCTGCGTTGTGGAGTGACGCTACGGAGAAGCTGCAGATCGACACCACCACCACTGTGAGTGATTTCGTCTGTGCCGACGATGAAGCTGCCACGGAGGAGGAGGTAACTGTGGAGAGCATTGTGGCAGATGTAGCAGCCAAGCCAGCAGAGAATGAACAAAGTGATGATAGTGATGAGGATTTACCTTCTGTCCCACCACCAACCTTCGCGGAAGCGTATGGTAGCCTCTCTACTCTGACAGCCTTCATCATGAATTCACGATCGGTTCCTCCTGCCATTCAAAAGAGTCTGGCTAACATTGATGACTTCCTTCTGACTGCAGCCACTGCCAAGAAGCAGAAGAACATCACCGACTTCTTCAAGCCGCAACGTGCTGAGGTTCAAGCTCAGTTTGTTGAAGCTGCATCCAGCAGCAGCACCCACCAGGGCCACCACCACAACATGACAGCAGCACTGAGTCAATGGCTGAGGACAGTGAGGTTGAAATCGTTAGTGATGCAACCAGCAGCAGCAGCGGCAGCAGCAGCAAGGCTGGCAACAGAAGCAGCACTGAGTCAATGGTTGAGGACAGTGAGGTTGAAATCGTTAGTGATGCAACCAGCAGCAGCGGCAGCAGCAGCAAGGCTGGCAATAGAAACAGCACTGAGTCAATGGCTGACGGCAGTGGAGTTGAAACCATTCAAGTGACAGATGCAATCAGCACCAGCAGCGGCAGCAGCGACAACAACTGCAGCAGTAGCGAGTCCGGGTCCGATTCCGCGTGTTCCAGATCTGCTTGTTTTGCTTGCCCTCTTGTGAGTGAGCAACTCATTCTGCGTCAGTGCCGCAATTGTTCGCGACACTATCACCATATGTGTCAGAGTAAAGATGAAGATGGAAAGCTGTGCGATTCTTGTTTTTTGGAACTTGCTTGAGAACTGTTTTCATTCGTGGCTTTATGTACAGTGTGCTGTGCATGTTACGACAGCACCGTGGCTTTAGTGTCGTGTTGCCTTTCTAAGATGTGGCCGCTGACTGCTTTGCTGCCTTTACTTCTGTTGTGAACATAAGTCTGTTGATTGCATCCATGTTCTTTCTTTTTTAGTGTCTTATTAAAACCTTGATTGATCACGGTGGTCGCTTACTGCTTTGCTACCGGTTTAATCCTATTGTGCATATACTAGTACAGTATTCTGCAGCATTGATTGTATCTGATGTCGATGGTGGTACAGTGTGTGCATGTTTGCATGGGTGAACCCGCCTTGAAATACCCTTCATTTTGAGGTACATATTGTATTTTACACACGGGTTTCTACATAAGATAACTCTCGATATAACATAATTTTCGCGTGGTCCCAGAGATTACGTTATATGGAGAGTAGACCTGTACCAGTTGTTGAAATACCATTGCAATCTCTATAATGATTGCCCTGAGAAAGGCTCGTAGTTTCCAAACCACTCCAGGCACTGACTAAGGAGGTTGATGAAAGCCCTCCCAGCCGCGCCACTTGGAAAGTCGAATGTGTTTGGGATATAGTGCACTGCTTCGTCGTATGCCGAGCGCAGTGCTTGGCTGGTGGCAGCTGCATCCATGCGCCCCAGCGTGAACCCTACACCAGGGGCCATTGGGAAGGGTGGTAACTCGGGGCCTGGCTGGATGCCTCACCATCGTCATCCACCTGAGTATCGCTGAGGCCTACCAGAAGTCGCACCTCCTCAGCAAGGCTAACTTACCAGAGGTGTCATCAGCCAGAGCTGGGTTCACGCTGCTGTCAGAAATCGGAGTTCCGACTCCACCACTAGGCGTAGATCCAGCCGTATTCACATCGTCGTCGTTGCTTTCCGCTGAGGCGCTGGCAGATCTTGGCGTATTGGGTTGAGTGCACTTGCGACGGCCACGCGTGGGCTCGTGCCAGCAGACTGAGCTGAGTTCCCGGCCCCATCAGAGACGGTTCGGGTTGTACTCATGCCCGTGGCTACTGGCGAGTCATGGCTCAGGCTACTTTGCTGGCTACTGGTGGTGGCAAGAGTAGTAGCAGTGCTAACACTAGCTAAGGGTTGCGATACTGTAACTGGCTCAGGTACGGTGGAGGGTGCGGTAACCACGCCCGCTGGGTTTGAACTGCACTGTACGGGATCAGCCAACTGATTTTGCCGATTCCGGCATCTAGATTTCTTTCCAGGAGTACATTGAATGCAAAGACTATTTCTCTCTCGACAACTGCAGCTCGTTTTGCAGACAGAAGTGCCACTTCACTGGTAATACTGACCAATGCCGGAACCTGCCCTACCTCCACTCGTTGCCATGAAAGGGTAGCTCAAAATCAATGCATGCCACGTCTAGAAATTAAAAAAGAAAACACAGGAGCCCGCAAAACTCTAACCGCTCTCCACACATCTGAAGGTACTCTTCAACTTATGCAAGAGTGCATAGCCATCAGGCATTACTAGTATGTACTCTTGATACTGGCTTTTTTCACACATGGTAGTACATGTACGACTCCCTGCTGTATACAGTTCAGACTCGTGAGGTCATGAAAGAAAATAATAAGTTTTCAACCTCTGGCTGTGTTTTTTGAAAGAAGTCATCAGCATGATCATGAAAGATATCCGGATTGCGCACATGCTGGCCTTCGGTTCATGGTACGAAACGTATCTGGAACACTTGATCGCGTTTTCGCTTACCCCATTTGCAGAGTTACACACTTTAGTCTTGGGAGTTTACTTTAAGAATAGTCTAGGCTTGATGATACCACCCTGCAACCAGCACCACAACACCGTGCGTTTTAGGTGATCTGATTTCTGAATCTCTTAAAAAAACATACGCCCTTTGCTTGTGTCGGTGTTCGTCTAGTTCACCTGCATCTTCGGCAAGTGTGTCCATACGGTGTGTATAGTTAATGGTGTGAGATGATTGTCAATCTGGTGAACATCTTTGGCATGTCAGCTGTCGAGCTATGTACAGTCAGACCTCGGTTAACCGCACACATCCGTTGGACACAAAAATATCCGGATAGGCGAGGGAACCGGATAATCAAACACACATACTGTATGCATGCATGACATATGCTGTAAATCAGTAACCAACGATTTTCTTCCGGATGGTGAGGGATCCGGATAAAAGAGGACCGGATAAGCGAGGTCTGACTGTACAATTTATTTCATCTTTAATAGTACTCAGCTGGTGAGCCAACGCAAATATTAAATGGGAACGAGGGAAACGGTGGGGTAAAAGTTATGTTGCGCTATCGAGCAGTGCTCAAGCTCACTTCCTAACCGTGGAATGTCTCAGTACTCCTTGTCAGTCTGGTGCTACCTTGTGCACGTCTGATTGTTCGAAATCTGATTTAGTTGGTGGACTCTAACGCATAACTTGTGCCCTGCCGTTTTCTTTGTTTCTATTTAAAATTTTATCTTTGCCTACAGTACCCTATACTATTGTACTTGTATGTTCAGACTTTGACACCTGTGTTCATCCACATTGCTTGAGGAAAGCCATGATGTTGTGTGTGTGTGTGTGTGTGTGTGTGTGTGTGTGTGTGTGTGTGTGTGTGTGTGTGTGTGTGTGTGTGTGTGTGTGTGTGTGTGTGTGTGTGTGTGTGTGTGTGTGTGTGTGTGTGTGTGTGTGTGTGTGTGTGTGTGTGTGTGTGTGTGTGTGTGTGTGTGTGTGTGTGTGTGTGTGTGTGTGTGTGTGTGTGTGTGTGTGTGTGTGTGTGTGTGTGTGTGTGTGTGTGTGTGTGTGTGTGTGTGTGTGTGTGTGTGTGTGTGTGTGTGTGTGTGTGTGTGTGTGTGTGTGTGTGTGTGTGTGTGTGTGTGACAATAAGCCTCTCTGCATTAGCTAGTAGATATAGTGTTCATAGGATCAAGGCTGTTGGAAGAAAAGTGTTTTCTCTACAAGGTCGTTGTGGACAGTGTTGCACTTCTGTAGGCTTATATGTCCGTTTCTGAGAGTGTCATATTCTCGTGCTGGTCTGTGCTGGTCTGTGCGCCTAGATTATTCCTGTTGTTGAGGTTGCATCACGTGCCGGAGAGGAGTTTGTTCAGCTGTACTATGAGTCCATTGACAAGCGGCGACATGTGAGTACCGTAGTGTCTTGTATTAAAGCTTGTCTCATATATGAGAAGCCTGTTTGAACACAAGCCTGATTTTCAAGGTATATTCTAGCCTGGCAAGGGCTCTACCCAATAGCTACCTACAAGTCGCATGTCGGCATGGATAGATTCATTGTTACGTGGCTAGTACAGAGGACTGAGCTCGAGCACTCTGGTATTGTAGATATCTGTGCATGTTCTTGATGCCTGCCCCCTCTGCACAGGTGATGGCACCGCTGTACTCCGATGCGTCCCAGTTTCTGTGGAATGGCTGGTGTGGGCATGGCCTTGCTCAGGTCATGCAGCTGTTGCAGAGAGTGCCGTCCAGCGAGCATACGTTACACACCCTGGATTGTCAACCTGTTGCAGGTACGGTTGAATCACACATGCACCGCTCAGGGTTCGCAGCGAAGTTTGGAAGTCTGGAAAAAGTTTGGATTTTATAATTCAATTTTCCAGGTCTGGAAAAAGTTTTGAAAAGGCGCTCCTTTTGAAAAAGTTTGGAAAAAGTTTTGAATTTCGATTTTTTGGCCGCAGATGTGCTGCACTGCATGCTGGCAGTACTGCAAGCAAGTGGCGGTTTTGAGTGCCGCGATAGAAGACGCGCTGGCGATGCGTGGTGTTCACTGCATGTACGAGTCTCGTACAGTCATTTTTTTTTTTTTTACAACTTGTACAAATTTATTGATTGAGTAATTATACTAAAAATGTTTGGCACCTATGATCAGGGGATGGCCCACGCCTTTCAGTGCAGCTCAAGCTCGGCCGGTGATGACTTTTATTTGGCCGTTTTTTTGTTACTGGCGCTCGCGCTCCACTTTGATTCTTGGCTCCACTTTGATTCTTTGAAGTCGGGACAGCAGGATGGCGAGGTCCTTTCGCACTCAGATGAGTTTGCTGGCGAGGATGAAGCCGTCTTTTGCGCTGAGATGGACACCAGCTATGTAAATGTTTCATTGGAACCCCCTCTGGAGGCGGATTTGAACTTACGGAGGGGAACTCTCGTCGTATGAATTCCCCTGCTATTTTCAGGGGCTCTAGCTGCTGAAGGCGATATCATCGCAATGCACCTTGGTGAATTTGTTGATGGTAGTACCAGGGAGGATTTTACTACTCCCTGGTTGTACTCGTAGTGGAGAAGACAGTCGTGCAGAAGAGATTTATAATTTATTTTTCCTGCACGATTGGGTTTGGAAATTCTTGAAATTGGTTTGGAAAATGTTTGGAAAAAGTTTGGAATTTTGTGTGCTTGGTTGGCTGCGAACCCTGACTGGTCCGCTACATAGACCGGCTTCTCGTTGCGGCTTGCAGTGCATGGGACTTTACTTATGCGTACACCATACACTAAAACTTCTCTTACTCTCTTGTTTGTGTTCTGTGATGATGATCTGGTGAGCCTGTCAAGGGTGCTCACTCACTTCCTCTTGCACTTTGCTTTGTCCTCTACTGCAGCTGCTGCGTGCAATGGTAGTACACAAGTATTGGTGAGCACAGAGGGCCATGTGAAGTACGACGGCGATGGAAAGACGCACTGCTTCTCCCAGCAGTTCGTTCTGCTCTCGGAGGACGGTGTCTGGAAAATCCTCAGTGACTGCTTTCGTTTTATTGGCTGAGTCCTGATGAAGCAAGCGCATCAAGTTATGGATGATGATGCCCAGCTCTAGAACTTAGAAGTCAAGATTGCTAGTTTCTGTGACGCAACGGTCTTCTCCAATGCCAATGTTGCGGTGTGTGTTGAATACGAGAGCTATGTCCATTTCCAAGTTGGGTGTCCGCTCATGATTCCCGTGCCAAGCATCTACACTCTTCTGCCAAGCATGCTGTCAAATGCTACTGGCCGAGACTGGACCAACATCATACTGGCCAAGAGCAGTGTTGGACTTGCGGCATAACGTATGGCTGCGCATCAACGCTGCGCCGTGAAACGAGCGGCCAGAGTTGTGCAACTGCTGATATTGCCCCAAACGGACTGGTCCAATCTGTGTGGTTATTCCTTGAAGGTTCCTATGCTGAAGTGAGCCACATCGAAGTATACATAGTAGCATCTGGCTATTTGTTTTCAACGTGGAACACTGGACACCAATGTACGTCAAGTGTCGTTTTTTTATAATATTTATTCTGAATTTCATACAGTTGGTATCGGTTCACTGTGTTCAATGTGATCCTCTTGTTGTTGTTCGTGTCTTTCGTACTTAGGCGGCAAATTTTGGACTCGTGCGAGTAGTGCTTTGTTTTAATTTGATAGTGTTCCCAACCTTGACTTTATAATCTGAGAAGTGAAGTACGTTGTTTATCTACAGACATTCGCGGTGGTGATTTTTTCTTAGCGTTTTGTCCACATCCACCACGTCTTGTGAAGTGAAAAGGTTACCGTAATGATGACTTGTAATGTATACTTATAAGCCTGCACAGAACATTGCCGGTACAGGTCTATGTGTGGCATGTCTATGTGTGTACCGGTACGTGTGCAGCAGCTCCCCTTGATTGCTGGACTCTATCTGTGTATCACCTTGCCAAAAGGCCCTTTGTATCATTTTCTGGCAGCAGATCGGTGAGAACGCTCTTCCTCCCAACTACCGTCAGCGAGCACAATCTTCTGGTATTCTTCCTCACCGCACTGCTGCAGCCATGGACAGACATACTGAGTATACGGTAGACAAGTACGAGTGCGTATGTACGTATGGGGAAACCTGGTTTTGGAAAAAAAGTTTTGCAAGGACTGTTTTTGGTGGGAAACTCTGATTGGTTTGAAACGTTAGCATGTCACTAGTCATCATGCATGCCCTATGCAATGCATGCTACCTCCACCCTTCCCAAATCCGCGATCAACAGACGACACTCGCCTACTCGTTCGAGTCGTTGATCTGGTTGCTGCTTCACACTGATTCCATGCACTTGTTTTGATAGGCTCCGTGAACCGTCCGTGCCACTACCCGTGAACGAAATTTCTCTTGGACTGAAAAATTGCAGAAAGTTGGAGTGCAGTGTTGAGTGTTGGTGCTCTTTTTCTGTTCTCTGTTCGTCCTTCCCGGCTTCGACTCGAAGTTCAGTTTCTGTGCGAGTGTCTGCTGAGGACATTTTATCTGTACCATGCCGAAGTCACCAAAACCAAGTGCGGCAGCAGCGGCAGAGGATGATGCTCCAGTATTTCCCGTTGATGAGCAGAAGGTATGATTTCAAGTGGCAAGAAATTTGTTTCTCAGCCGGCATGACGACTAGGCTCATTGCTTCTCGAGCCGGTTCATGGCTGCTGAGCAGGGCCAATCAAATCCACACTGCGTTGACCATACTTAGTGACTATAGCTTCAAGTTAGTTAGTTTGGGAATGTTGTGTCTTCCAGAGACCTGCAGCAGTCCGATTTATACATCCTATTATTTTATTGAGGCCAAGTCCGTTTATTGACATACTGTCACAGCGGCTCAAATTTGGCACTCGAAATCATTGAAAGTTGGAGCCATTAAATTTCTATTGAAGATGGCATTTACAATGAGCTCACACACAGCGACCTTTGAAGTTTGCGGTGTGTTGCAACAAAAGACATAGCGCCTACGGTATGAGTGAATTACATGCTGGCTCACGCAATCGCACATACCGTCACATAATAATGGCATGCAAACGAAACCTGGAATTAGTGGAAACTACCATTTCTGTACAAACTTCAATAGGGAGTCATGCCTGAGACTGAGAGTTGAATTTTCCATCAGCCACCCCGCGGCCTGGGCAGGTTGCAAAGGGCGGCAGCGTGAAATGCAGCCTCGTAAAACAAAATCATGCTTGTTATGCTTATTATGGTGCGTCCATGGAGCTATGAAGCTGAGACCTTTGGTCGGCGGAGCTTAGGGACCATCGCAAAAGTTCGCAGAAGCCCCCGAAACGAAGACCGTGAGTTTCGGGCCTGACCCCCCTCCCTCCCCCCTCAAACGAAACGACAGTCACAATATGGGCTTCATTTTTTCACTTGGATGCTCACACATAATAATTATTATAATAATACTACACAAGCATTGTTGTATCAGTGTGTAACAATGTACAGCACTTTATAAATGCAACGATGATATCACCTTGCAGTGGGTGATCTAAGAACGAGAACAGCTAGAGCTATGCAGTTGTATCCTTTGAGCATTACAATGAACGTTGATTGGTGTATATTGCTTTCACATTCAAGCGATCTACGCCGGCTGTGATGGCATGCTAATCCTACAGCTCCTATAATTATGTCGTCAATACTTTTTTGAATTGAAGCCCGGTTTGCGATTTTCGCACTGACTCCCTCCCCCCCAAACGTATGCTCTTCGTTTCAGGGGCTTCTGCGAACTTTTGCGATGGTCCCTTAATGGGCCCCACCACCACACTCCATCATTCACCCCAGTGTCTGGAGATATGTGGATTTTGTAGAGAGAAAAAATACATTGTACAGCCCAGTGCACATGCCTGTACACACTGTACATGTATGTGGCATGATGGGGTCGTGTCTGCACTATAATGTAAGCAGTGTTACATCCACCAGGTTGGATTTCATGCACTAACGATCATAGTTCGGGACCGCCGGCAGCAGTTTTTGATTGGCGCGGCCATGCAGTGCAGTAGCCTTTCATACTTTGGGCATGATGTGGCTGGTACACTTGACCTCCTGAGCACCAGACACACGCTAGTGGCCAAAAGTTGGTCCGGCGATGGGCTGACCAACCGGACCAGTTCCGGTGGACCTGTAGTTCATGTGTACCCTTCGAGTACGTAGCACTCTCTGTATTCAGTCTGTATGCCAGTATGGACTATGGTCTGCAGCATTGATTCGAATCGAAGATGGTTCGGCTTGACCTGCAGATGATTGTTTTGAACTGAACTTCAGTTCGAAAATATACTGAAGAATGAAGATGATCGGTGTGTGTGTATGTGTGTGTGTGTGTGTGTGTGTGTGTATGTGCATGCGTATGTGTGTTTGTGTGTGTGTGTGTGTGTGTGTGTGTGTGTGTGCGCGTGTGTATGTGCATGCGTATGTGTGTTTGTGTGTGTGTGTGTGTGTGTGTGTGTGTGTCTGTCTGTCTGTGGGATGTGGTGGTGACTCTGGTGCATCCTCTTTCCATGTGCTGTACGAATCTGCGCACACAGACAATCGACATTGGTAACGAGAAGACGGTACGCGCCGTCCTTGTTTCACCCATCTGTAAGAAGAACACTAGCAAGACCGGTGTTATCTTGACCCATGGGGCTGGAGGGGACCTGGACGAGGAGCAGATCACACTACTCTCCATGGAATTTGCCAGACAGGGAATGTACAGTGTACGCTTCACCTACAAGGCACCTCTTGTCGACAAGCGCGCCGAAATCTACAGGAAAGTCTTGGTAAGCATTGCGTGTGTGGGTGTCGAACACGATGGCCATTTGTGAGTACTGGCGGCAGATGTGTTTCGTGTAGTGTGTGTGTAGTGTTGGGCATTGCACGGCGCTGCACGTTGCATGTTTCTCAGTGCTGGCACACTGAACTGCTATTCACCATGCACTTGGCACAACATTTTGTATGGCTACCGTATTTTCCGGAGTACAGTCAACTTTGCGTATAACGACACTCGGCGGGGCATCAGAAAAGTGTCCTTATACTCGAAGTCTCATTATATGTATTACAGTTAGACGGGACTTTGCTCTGGGCATGGAAATTCTGTCGTTATTCACGAAATGTCGTTATATCCGTTGTCGTTATTAGCGAAGTTGACTGTAGGCTATTAGTGTGTGTTTGTGTTAGTGTGTGCGTACGTGTGCGTATGTACGTGTGCGTGCGTGTATGTGTGTGTGTGTGTGTGTGTGTGTGTGTGTGTGTGTGTGTGTGTGTGTGTGTGTGTGGACGTGAAGTGTGGGGTGACAGCGTCCAATACCTGGTAGGAGATGAGCAGCCGGAGAAAATGACCTGTATTTACAGCAGTATTATTTTGTGTGCTGTGTGTATGTATGTGTGTTGGTGTATGCAGGAATGGTTCCTGCAGCAGGATTGTGGTGTGGAGAAAATAATTGTGGGAGGTAGGTCGTGCTCAATTGCTGTTTTGTGTGCAATTCCTGTTGCCTCTACCATACCTTGCCGCTATGGCATGCAGTGGTTGGCATCTTGCCTTTATGGAGTTACTACTTTTGGGCCACTGACTTACCGTATTATCTCTAATATAAGCACAGTCTCCAATAATAGCACGTCTCCAATAATAGAACACCTTGGGGCGGCATTCAAAAAATAAAGTGCTCAGTCTCCATTATAAGCACACTGTGTAAATTCATTATCTGTACCGGTGAAAAAAAACCCTGAAATGTGTGTGTCTGACATGAATTTGGCATGGCAACAGGCCTCTGAAATGAGGTTGAAATAATAATGGAACAGTCTCCAATAAAGGAACGTCTCCATTATATTAATAGCACAGGGCGGAGGCACATTGAAAAAATAAAGGACCGTGCTTATATTAGAGATAATACGGTATAAAAGTATTTCACACGATGAGCAGATCCACGGTTATGGACCCGTTGCCTTGGATACTTGCTTGTAATCATGAGAAAGTGTCCAAACAAGAATCAGTCATGGGTGTGGGTCGAGAGGTGCCGGGCATGATTGTTGTGGCCGCCTTTCTGCTGTTTTGAATATTTTTTAAACTATGGTTGACATTGGTTGTGCTATCACAGGGCGCTGTTGTGTGTACTGAACAGCTCTTGCGTGTGATCGATGATCGTACCCAATAGGCGACCTTGTCATGTGAATGATGTACATGTCTAACGTATACAGGTGTGTCTGGCAATGCTTGCCCGAACCATTGAGACACATTATGTAGGTAGTAAATCCACGTGCCTCCTCATCGGTTCAATGTTATCGCCATGAGTGGATTGCAAGTGGAGCTGTCATGAATATTCGACAACACTTGAAGTACATGGCGTACATGACATTCAATAATGGACCCCCCCCCCCCCCCCCCCTTTCGGTCAGTGACTGTGCACGCTTGCTTGGGCTCACTTTTGACTTTAAACATCAATAACACATCTACGTACTGGTGTCAATAGACCTGAGTATATATCTGAGTGGATGGAGGCTGTGTGGGAACAAACACGTCTGTGTCTCGCTGCCTCAGGTCGGTCTATGGGTGCACGGGTGGTGCTGGAGCTGGCGTCAGCTGAGGATCTGAAGGAGAAGATCGCCGGCGCTATCTGCCTGTCGTACCCACTGCACAAGGACGCAAGCTGCACGGACCTGAGAACAACGGCGTTCCCGACTGTCGCCTCGCCCGTCCTGTTTGCCAGCGGCACCAAGGACCCCATGTGCCATCAGACGGTGATGAAGAAGGCCATTAAGGCCATACCCACCAAGGTAGAGATGGTGTGGATAGAGGGCGCAAACCACTCCGGTATGCCCAAACGCAAGCGCCAAGAGGCGTTTGAGGTTCCTAACTACTTTCACACCGTTGTCGTTTGGGGCTGTGATCTTGCTCAACGTGCTTTTGAGCCAGACCTGGCAACGAACAATGACCCAGGCAAGAAGCCGGTGGCAGCCATTCTTGCTAAACGCCGCCGTGACTTTGGCGATGATCCTGAGGCAAAGCGGCAGTTTGAAGCGACCAGAGCAGTACTGTGTCGCCAATAACCAATGACCATCTCCACATGACTGTGGAGGTTTCGTTGATCTCTCTCCCCGCCCTTCGGCTGAAATATCTATCACGGCCAGCGAGCAACAGTCCAACACCTTCTTGTCCTGATCTTCAAATGACCAAACTATCTTGATACTCTTCTAGTGAATGGACTGCTCTTTGCTTTGAGCATATCTGCACCAATTTGCAGCCATTTTTTAATACAGCATCATTCAAAGTTCCTAAAGAATCTTTTCAATCTCCCGGTTTTGTCCCTATCGGCAATCTCCCTCATCCGCTCTCAGTTCTTGTTCTCTATTCGCTTCACCTGTACCCGGAAAGTGCCAGGCAGAGTCCTTGCACCCATCAATGCTTCAGCATGCTCGTCCATATCGTGGGCATTGACAAGCCAACTCAGCACACGTTCTGACGTTAGTTAATGTTATCGGAGGACACACAGGGGCTACAACAGCCTAGGCGGAAATGACCGCACACCATTCGTCTGTTTGATTCTTGTTCTGACATTTATGTTCTCATTTGTGATCTTGTCATCGTCCACATGTGTTTCTATGTGTTTTGTTACTTTTATAACTTTATTTCTATTCAGTAAAGTGAATGCACATGCAGTAGTCCAGTCCTTTATCTGGATTTATAAAATTTAATGATGTTTTAGCCCACGTGCTGTTGATTTTTGACCTCTGCTTCGTAAATGTCCCGATTCTTAACCAAGCAGTCTGACGTACTGTAGCTCTTCACCAGAGTACTCTGAACATACCTTTGGTTTAATAAAGTTCTGCTTTGGCTGGTTTAGTGTTGGCGTGTGTGTGTGTGTGTGTGTGTGTGTGTGTGTGTGTGTGTGTGTGTGTGTGTGTGTGTGTGTGTGCGCGTATGTATGTGTGTGTGTGTGTGTGTGTGTGTGTGTGTGTGTGTGTGTATGTGTGTGTGCCAGCTAGTTCGGTTGGTAGGTACACTTATGCCTGATTGTGTTGGGTCTGTTGCCAACAGGCTCGGCTGCTTGAAGGTGTAATGTTGTACCTGCCACCTTTGTTGGTTCCAGGGTTCATATACTTTCTATTTGAAGTATACATACCTGTTAACCATGGACTGACTCTGGCTAGATTAACTCTTGTGTAATCAATGGTGCTAGTGAAGCTTTTATCAGATCCACTCTGATTTAGGGGCCGTCCGGGGTTACCGATTGTTTTTACAAAACGAAAAGTTTTAGTATTTTTCAGCCCCCACCCACCCACCCACCTTTTCTGCAGGTAAAACGAATTCCAATAAAATATTGATGTAAATTTTAGACACCCAGAAGTAACAGGGCATTCTCCATCAGCATTCAATGATTGTTTTCAAAACGAAACTCCATCAAACCCACCCACCCACAAACGAAAACATTTCGTTTTGAAAATATTATTGGTAACCTTGGACGGCCCCTTAGCCACTCACATTAGTAGCACATATTACCTTCACTGGGGGCAGGGGCAACTGCAGTTGGATCCCGGGACGGATACCTGATGCCGTCAATCCTTTTTCTGCACCTTGTCCTCACCCACTTACTGAGGTGTGGTGAGCCCATAAGTGGGATCATTTTCAAGTCCACCCAGAGTTTTGGGGATTTCAGGGGGTGTCGGCCGTTGGGCGGTTCAATAACCAATTGAGTCATCTTTCCAAGATTCCTTTTGAGTCTCTCTCCCCTCTTCCGGGGGGACTCACGTGACCAGTTCTGGCAGTGAGCAACAAGTACAGTACAGTACAGTGTGTGTATGTGTGTGTATGTGTGTGTGTGTGACAGGAAGTTCCTGTCAGCCAACAGCCTGGTGCAAAGTCGTGTCAGCGTTGTGGTAGATGGTTCAAGAGTGCTGGTGGGCTGAAGGTACATAAGTGCCCTCTCGCAGGTTCCTCCCAACAGCCTTCAGACACTGTCGATCCTGCACCTCGCCTAGTGCTTCAACACCGACATTGTTGCCCATTCCACTGCCCGTCATGTAACCGGTGCTTTTGATTTGATCTGCTGCTGGATTTAAACGGCACAATTGCGAGCGTGGCAAGCGACCAACAGCGAGGGAGCGTCTTGAGTTCAAGTTCTGCTGTGCGTGCGGCGAGAGATATCGCAGACAGCAGGATCTGCAGCGGCATGAGGCCGGATGTTCTGCCGCGACGCCGTGATGCTACCCCTTTGTTCCCCTCCTCACGAGGGCAGCTTAGCCGTTTAACGGCAGCTGTTTGTCAAGGTCAAGGTGTGTGTGTGTGTGTGTGTGTGCGTGTGCGTGTGCGTGCATGTGTGCTCCATTCGTTCACCCGAGCCGACAAATTTACGATAGTCGCCAATTATTTGGTCCAAGAAGCCCCCTGCCAGCTCTCATAAAAGGACATACTGCGTTCTTCACTGACAGTCGTAGAACACAGTGAATTGATCCAGTATCAATACAACTTCAATTTCACGATGGCCAGAGTCGAAACTGTAGCCTCACTGCATCCAAAGATGGCAGCGTGGAATGAACAAACTGAAAATGGGATGTACCAAGAACAAAAGTGCTATTTTTGATGGTTCAAACGACGAAGTACCGTGCCACGTGCAATGGGTAAGCACTGTTTCAGTTCAGAGGAGAGAGAGAGTAAATCTGTGCCACAAATATATCAGGGAGGTTGCAGATGCAACCTTCTGTGCAGAGAGGGTGATGACTAGTGATATTGGCTAGTTGCTACACATTGACTAAAACTAAGACAGGGAGTGGGCTTGACAAAGTAGCTCTGATTGTTGTTGTTGTTGGTGGTGGTGGTGCTGCGGTTAGACAACGTCCACTGCGATAGGCCTGCTGGGGTGACGGCGCTGGTGACGTTTCTCCACTTGCGTAGCGTTGTAGTTGAATGTACGCTCCAGAGCCGTGTGCTGGGCTGGGAGAGCCAGTGGCTCGTAGTGGTTATGCTTATGCTCCAGTGGCATGGTTGCTGCGGCTGTAAATACACAGAGGTCAGGAGAAGTCAGGTGAGCAGAGGTTACCGTAACACTTGAGGAGCCAGAGCACATAGGATTGAACAGTACACTCGGACGTCTCTTATCCGGGCACCTTGGGACCGGGTACTGCCCGTATCTCAGATTTGCCCGTATCTCAGAATAACTCATCTACCATGTATCATATCACTTTTTGAAGAAGTGTATTTGGAACGTATTGCACATGTTCAGGATACAAAAGGAACCCATTGGTAAAAATGTGTGGATTACATAGGTTGGCAGTGAAAAATAAGCACTTCAGAATACGGAAAAAGTTCAAAACCCCCAAATTCGAAGTATTTGTGCTATAGGAACTCAAGCTAAAGGTGCCCGGTAGAGAGACGTGCCCGTATCTGAGGCGTCCGGATAAGAGGCGTTTGAGTGTAGTTGAGATTTCCCTGCCGTAGCGGGTTTAGAATGATAACAGGTCATCAACACAGGCTTGCAATCCACCCCCTCCCAGAAATCTGCGTGGCCTCGCATATGCGTGTTTGCACATGCACGCGTGCACACAGACACACACACACACACACACACACACACACACACACACACATCTCGCCTAATAGTAATGGAGGGGCAGGTCAGTATGATGCGTACATCACGTAGCAACTGAGATTGATTGTCTGTGCATGGCCGCCGGAACTGGTTCGGTTGGTCTGGTTATTACCGGTCCAACGTTGTGGCCACCAACGCATGAAAAGCTGTACCCTGTATATGTCTCACCTGTTCCGTTGACGTTCAATGCGAAAATGAACGTGTGTGGCTGACTCAAGTCCATGCTGGTAGGGTCGTTAGCAATTGGTTTCACCGAGCGAGTGAAGCTGAAGAAGAAATATGTGAAACGTATGCACAAGTCACAGAGATAATTGATGGATTTCCCATTCTTATGCAAAAGCAGCAAGACACCCCCTGCTACGCAGTGCAAAGGTTGAGATAGAAGCAGCTCACAGATATGTAAGTGCTGTTCACCAGTAACCTGGTTCAAATGACTGCCCCATTGTGCAAGCAAAAAGCGGTCTTTAAAGGCAGTGAGTGGTCTTTAACATTAGAACAAGGTCCCATAGTAGGACCCAGACATTCGTAGCATACCGCGCCGTGCGCACATAGCTCTGTATACTCAAGTGTTGGGCACAGAGCAATGTTTTAGATGCACTTCATATACGCGTGTATGATTGCAGCTGTCCAGCCGTACAGTACAACTTGCATGCGGACAAAGCACCCGCGGTTTTTCACACCTGTAAGGCTGTAACTCTAGTGCATGCAGCACACCCTGCACTGTGACTTGTCAGTCAAGAAGGCGGCAATGCCTGTACCCATGGTGAAGTAAAATAAAGATAACGACTTCCGTTGTCGGCGTTGACTGCATGCGCTCGCTTCTGAGCGCACTCACGCCCTGTTGCAGTCAAGCATGCTAGTCAGGGCAGCACCTGCGGTCGCTGTATGCAGGTCAGATGTGCCACTTGGTACACTAAAAGCCAGTCGCTGGTCGTGCAACACGGATGGCCACTGCTTCCGGTGCAGCCCTTATGCAGAACTGCTGGTGCATGTAAACGGTCTTTGAAAATCAGGTCGTACAGAGGTATCGGATCTACTATCGGTCTGTCGTGATCCTTTATGTACAGATACATGTGCCTACATACTTATATACATATCGACAGCAAGCCAATAGTACAGTGCACATTGTGAATATTCAACGTCAGTGGCCTCACCTGCAAGAAATATGCTCGTTGGCGTAGGCACCGGCAGTGTTTGTCAGTCCGAAACCCTGGCATCATGGTAACACAAATGTGCAGAATGTACATAGTTTTCATTGTACAGTGGAGATTGGATATACCGACACTTCTTCGGTAGATAGCAGCAAGAATAATCTCTATTCACTCTATCACTAAAGCAGGTCTTCATAAAAGACACTCATTATCGGTTTCTCACGTAGTCCCATGTCAGGCCATGCTCATACGTACACACCAGCAATACCACAGTACACCACACGTGATGTGTTCAAGGACATGCACAACCGTGTCACTGGCAACTGGCGACTGGCATTACTCACAATGTTATCCGGGTTGTCCGGGTAGTTAGTACTGTTGGCGTTGTGGCCCTTCTTGACCACCACCTTTTCATTATCTGGCGTGAGCTGACAAGCATGGACGTCTGTTCCATTCTGTAGGGGAAATGAAATGCTATCTTGTTAATGTTAGATCATCAACACTACAAGTAGCTGTACCCAATAAACGAAGGCCCGATGATTGCACGTGCAACAAAGGGAGGATTATCACTACTTTGTCACAGCCTATGCATGCGTATGAGGTAGCAAAATAGAGCAGTTGGCAGTTGGCACGTCATGATAAAGTGAATTGAAGTTAGTTATTTCCTTGAAGTACTCCGTTTATAACGAACTCGCATATACCGTAAAGTACCGCCAGAGCGCCCCGTCTCGCGAGAGCGCCCCACCTTGATTTTACAGCCAGATAAATGAAAATCGTATGGCAGAGTGCAAAGAAGTGTGTACGATGTGAGAATCTTAGTGTACTAAGGTCACACTTGGCAGGTTTTTGTGTGGAGCTTGTGTCCTCTTGAAGGTACGGATTGACTGCAAAACGTGCAATGTGTGTACAAGGTTCATGTCGCATGACCTACAGACAGCAGACCACCTCCACAACACGACCACGAAAGGATGAGATGGCGGGGCGCTCTGGCGGTACTTTACGGTAGTAGCAATTTTCGTGATATAGCGAGTTGTCCATGTCCCTGTTTGAACCCTTGGAAAATGACCCTTTATAGCG
This sequence comes from Sycon ciliatum, assembly GCF_964019385.1. Classification (NCBI taxonomy): domain Eukaryota; kingdom Metazoa; phylum Porifera; class Calcarea; order Leucosolenida; family Sycettidae; genus Sycon; species Sycon ciliatum. The sequence continues at coordinate 5,228,889 of NC_088644.1, forward strand.
AACAGCTTTTGTTTATGACAAACCAAATATTATAGGGCCGCATGTATTAAACCAAGTGCATTCATACTGTCATGGGCCACTTGCCATTCATGACTTGCTGCTTGTATGGAGTGAGTGCATTTCTGTTATCACGAACTTTGGCTATAAAGATATAATTCTCCTGCACAATGGTGTTCGTTATATCAGGAGTCGACTGTCACGTTAGTACTAGTACTTCTCTAAGCTGGTTGTGTTTCTCAACACAATTGTAAGCCAGTGGTAACGCGGACGTGCGAACTTTCCTGACTTACTTACTAGTACATGACGAAGCAGCACACTCTCACTTACCATGCTATAGTTAACGTTAAAGCCCACGGCAATCCACCCGGCTGCCACGGCAGACAGCTCAAACGTCACCGTATCCCCCGCGTTGTCGGCGGACATTGTGAACACGTAGATACAGTCGTCGGCCGACTCACAGCCGGCCGGAGCACGGCTGCACGCCTTTGTCTTTCCACAGCCACTCAGGTCAATCGCCTGTATGCGCACGCACATTGATCAAGAAACCTTGAAGAATTTGTACTGATTGGCTATGTTTGCGTGAGATGAAGTGGAGGGGGGGGGGGGGGCATGCCAACATACACGTATAATCATGGGGAATGGGGTTGCAGGAGACACCAAAATGTGCCTCGAGTTCTCAGTTCTGACTGGCCAATGCCATTGCACGTCCCAACACAAGTGACACACATTGCTCTTTGAGAGCAGCTAACTTAGCATGCGCTTTCTCTGATTTTACTCCAGTTCATTTTCGCCGGCAAACACACATGCACACATGCACATGCAAATAATCACACTTGTGTACACACATGCAAGTCACGCATTGCTTACCAGCGGCGTTTGTACTGGAGCGGGCTCCTCGGCCCGTTCCGCATGCTCGTACAGCGCACTCGTGTCCAGCGGGCTGTCCGGACTGTCCGCGCTCACATTGTAGTTGAATGTATGATCCATGGCGGTATGCATGTCGGGCAGGATCATAGGTGGATAACTATGCATGTGACCAAGGGCTTCGTTTGCTGGAGCTACAATCCACAATGGAGACAATCAGAAGATCAAGCTAGAATCATTTAAAAATGATGAAATTTTAAACATGTCACTGCGATGTTATACTCTAGTGTCAGAAATGCATGTCTGGGTACGAGGTGCGGCATTGTGTGTGCGCTGCACAGCAGCTGAAAGTGGTGACACACGCTCCTACTGTGCCCGGCGTGGCATTTTTGCGTTCTCACCTGTTGCATTGACGTTTCCAGCAAGAATGATGTAGCTGCTCAGGCTCAGGTCCCTGCTGAACGCATCGCCTTCGATTGGCTTGATCGACCGTGCCCACCTAAGAACATCAGAACATAATGTGAAGCAGACAATACTGAGCATAGGGTTACACGACGGCCTTGTTTTAGCATAGCGTCCGATTACACAGCCGAGCTGCCGTTGACTTTTGAAAGTGCTCAACCGGCCACGAAGAGGAGCTTTCCCGGCATTGTGAACTAGTACTGGTCACTGTGGAGCATGGGGATATAGGGTCATTCCTACCCAGCATGGTCAGCACAGGGGCATGGGGATATAGGGTCATTTCTACCCAGCATGGTCAGCACAGGGGCATGGGGATATAGGGTCATTCCTACCCAGCATGGCCAGCATGGTCAGCACAGGGGCATGGGGATATAGGGTCATTCCTACCCAGCATGGGGATATAGGGTCATTCCTACCCAGCATGGGGATTTAGGGTCATTCCTACCCAGCATGGGGATATAGGGTCATTCCTACCCAGCATGGTCAGCACAGGGCCTTCAAAGTATACTATGCTTTCTATCAGGGAGAAGTGCAATTATTGTATTGTACTACTACTCCCTGCTTTCTACAGCACATGGGGCATTGGTTACCATAGTAATGATGGCAACTAGCCCAGCATGCAAGAAGACACGCAGGGAAGCACATACCGGCAGTGGATGCGCTCATCTACGAACCGACCCTCGGGACGCATGAGGCCGTGTTGCTGCAAGGCGGAAGCAGAACATGAGCAGGACACTGGCATTAGATGTATAAGCATGGGGTTGATGGGTGTTGAACAAATATACTCAAGTAAGCACAGCGCTTTATAATAGAGAATGTAGGGTGATTTTCTCTTTGACATAGGATTCCATTAGCCACCAATGCATGCCAAGCTCTTGACCAAGGCACTTGGACTGTAGCACTTTGACATTCATCTATCCTGCGGTGTCGCCAAGCTCCATTGTACTTACGGTGTCTTTGCCATCGACAAGGTTCGTGTGGTTGACGTTGTGGAGCTTCTTGACGGCGACACGGTCCATTTCTGGCGTAATCTGGCAGCCGACAACATCTGTACCATTCTAGAAAATGACAAGGAGAAGAAAATGATGATCATTAATGCCGGGCGACAGTGATGGCTGTGATTATCTTACATGTTCAAGTCAAGAGAAAGTTGTGGCAACTCTCTTAAAGTTACATGTAGCCAGGACTGCAACAAGCAAGGGCAACAAAGAATGACAGTCTCCTCCCAACAATAGTCAAGAATTTGGAGAACGCCCTACATTTTATTACAACACGGACCTGAGAAGGGCAGTGTCATCTAGTTCAATTGGGAGGCTTACGCACCACCTACATGTAGTTTCCCGTTCATGTGCCGAAATCTACACTTATAAGTTGCATTGGAATGGGCTGTTCAACTGTGGGTGTTTGGAATAGTCATGAAATCAATATGGCCGGCAGGTGGAGCGCTTCCATTTAGCCAGACCACAGCACAGCACGACTCGGTGATGCAGCACAGTTAAATTAATGAAATTCAGCGTCACAGTGCGACGCTGTGGTAAAACATGACATTGAGTAGGTCGGGTGCAATCGAGTGTTCTCGGCCATCATTGAGTGCACTCATTGCTGCCCAGCGCAGCCTCTTGTGTCAAGAATCTCATCTACTCGTAACACACACACAAGCTATGGAGCACCGGCATGCTTCTGATTTTCTGTATCCACTGGCTTAAAAAGCTCTTAGGTAATCATCTGACAACTGATGCAGAAGTAAATTGAACATTCAGGTGAAGACTTTGGAGACATTTTTCAGAATTTTGTTTAAAGGCATGTTCTGATAACGAATAAGCACTGACAAGGACAAGGTACAGCAACGTACCATGGTGTAGTTGAAGTTGTAACCCATGGCCACCCAGCCATGTACATATCCAGTCAGCTCAAACTCGACCATGCTGGAATCGTGCTGACTGACTTGCTGCGTGAACACATAGTAGCATTCCTCGGCAGACTGGCACCCAGCCGGGGCACGGCTGCACCCCTTGGTCTTACCGCAGGTCGACAAGTCAACCTACACACATCAAGTTAGTTCAGAAGAACAATAGACGTATGCAGCAGAGTAAAGAGGCGAATTTTAAGATTATCACAAATCAAGCGGCCCTCGTCTTGCGCCGAGACTGCTCAATGCCACAGTGTGCAGTGTACAGGATTAGGAAGATGCCGTATTGGAACTTATCGAGGGCATCTGGAATTCTCTCACACATCGCATCACCCTCAACGATAGCAAGTTCACTATGAGGGCTATGTCATCTCTCGTTTTGGCATTGCAGCGGAGCTAAGCTTGTAGAAATAACTCTATGAACTCACTGATTTTTCGGTAATGTTGTTGAAGAAGATGGTGTGTGCGGACAAGGTGTGGTTGCTGATTACTGGCATGGCTTGGTGCATGTGCATCAACGGGCCATTTGCCGGAGCTGTCAGTTGAAG